>NC_053036.3:43661489-43964520 GCF_002575655.3 Aegilops tauschii subsp. strangulata
GAACCGGTACTAAAGGTTCGCCCCGAACCGGTACTAAAGATCTCCTCCCGCCTAGCCGTTTGAACCGGCACTAATGGACACATTAGTGCCGGCTCAAATGCAAACCGGCACTAATGTGTCTCACATTTGACTCTTTTTCTACTAGTGGAGTTGTTTAAAAACATCACTGATAACTACCGTATAAATAGTATGGTATTGTACGCAACGTATACGTGATAACTTACGCGTAAATACCACGGCAACGTTGGTCCGGGGGTGGTGGGAGGGGAGAAAGTTGTTCGAAAACATACCCCCCCCCCCCCCCCAATAACTCTGTACGCACCGTGGACTTGATAACTCATATACAAACACCGTGATAACTTTGACCGTGGGGAGGAAGTTGTTTGAAAACATTCCCTCGATAACTTATGTGGTCTTTTGTCCACGAGTTATCAGGTTCGTGGCGTATAAATTACCATGCTTTTTACAAAAAAGTTATTGGGGTGTGTTACAACAAATTTTATCTCTAGGTGAAAAGTTACCGTGATGTTTGTGTATGAGTTATCAGGTTCAGAGCTTATAAATTACCATGCTCTTTACGGAGAAAGTTATGGAAGTGTGTTACAACAATTTTTTTCCATGGGGTTAACTTTTACCTCGGTGTTTGTGCTTGAGTTGTCAGGTATGTGTTGCACATAATTACCAGGTCTATGGTGCAAAAATTATCATGTTATTACGCATAAATTACCGAGGTATGTCAACAACTTTTTTTAGGTTAAAGTTGCCATAATGTACTTTAGAAAAAAAAGTTACCACTATGTTGTATATACTAACAAAGCAGCTGACTATCTAGAAAAACAAAACAAAAGACAGTACAAAAAGGAAGAAAAAATCTGTAAAAAAGAAAAGAAAGAAAATGGTTTCTCATTGTCACGTCACGTACATGTATAAATATTATCCAACCTCATTATGGTTGGAATTTAAGCTAGGTCAGCTGGTTATGAACAACTATGGTGTACCATAGGTAGTGGGTTCAAGTCCCACCTCGTACGTCTTTTTTTTTTCTTTTTTTTACCACGCCAGGAAAAAACGGGAGAAGGGGAGGGGAACGAAGCGGGAGAAGTGGATCGAAGGAGATTGACTCGATCGTGCGAACGAAGCGGGAGAAGTGGATCGAAGGAGATTGACTCGATCGTGCGGATCGCCAGAAAAAAATAACGGAAGAGTCAATCGTGCGGAGCGCCAGAAAGAAATAACGGAAAGAAGGGGAGGGGAACGAAGCGGGAGAAGTGGATCGAAGAAACTAGTCGTGCGGATCTGTCGCTAACGACCAGTCGACTGGTCGTTAGCACAGTCCTTTTCAAAAACAAGTCGACAATTTTTTAACACACGTGTAACATTTTTCAAGAACATGTTCAGCATTTTTTTTTCTCAAATGCACAAGCACTTTACTTATGTTTCATGGCAAATATAATTTTTCTTACATTCATTTTTTCGAATGAGAAAAATAAAATAAACATGAATTTGATTTTGGAAATAAAATAAAAAGGAAACCGGTAGAAAACGGACGTCAGGATAATGCTCCAATAATCTGATTCACCTCTCGCATGCATTGCTTGTAAATCTCCAACAATCACATCTCCTGAATTATCGGACGTCTTGTTAGGGTAACTAGTATCGCATTCCAGAAATAAAAACTATACCAATAACGTCCATTTACCTAGACCTAGATCCCTTGCTCACGTTAAACTCATCTTCAAGATCAGATCGATGAGGACACGGTGGCAGAGCCGGAGACTTGGTGGTGCATCTCCGGGCACCGGCGGCAGCGATCGTCTCCCGAGATTCGAGGGCGTGATGACGCGAGCGCGGCGCCGCCGCTGTGGAGTTGCCGATCTTCTGTCGCTGGCTTGCACTCGCAATGGCAGCGAGCCTGTTCGTTCGAGGACCTGCCGCTTGCAGGCTGTTTGCCGGACCTGGCGCGAGTCCACCGACGACCGGCGCTCCGTTTGCAGCATAGATATCCGCTTCCGCCCCCGCGGCTGGATGTTAATAAGCGATCTAGTGCCTACGTCGGGCTGCCGCCTCCGCCACGACTCTGGTGTCCGCACCTATGTAAAACTCGACGCGCTCTCTAGCAATTACATCTTTGCCGTGGCTGAGGGCCTCCTTGTCCTGCACGAGAAGCACTCCACCGACGTCGTCCACCTCCTCAACCCCCTCACCGGCAGCCTCACCGAGTTCCCACCCATCACCGAGGTGCGGGCTTACGATGGCTCCAAACAGAAAACCAGCGAAGCCATCGATACCTTGAAGCTCTACTTCTCCGACCCCGACGAGTTTCGCTATTTTGCCGGCATCGACGACTCAACCTCCCCACCCACTCTTGTTTTCGGCGTGGAAAATAATGGGCCATTGCACGTCGTTTACGCCAAGCCCCGCGATCACCACTGGGTATCTGTGCACAACCTGCCGCATTGGACTATGTGCTCGGATTTTGGCAGGCTTGTGTGGTCTTTCACGCCGCCGCCTGGCGTTTGGTTGCCGAAAAAGATTTACGTGTACTCATTTGGTTTCTAGTAAGAAGGGATTAAGTGTTTTCCGACTCAAGTAAAGTTTGACCGTCAACAAGAGAGGGGTCAACAACTTTTATAATATGGTATACTAGTGAAGCCACTGGAAAAATAAATTATATAGATACTCCTACATGGTTTGATTTAAAGCATGTCGGAGGGCACGCCCAGTTTTTGGCAGCGCCGCGACAAACATTGTCTTCTTGATTGTTATTGTAGAAATTTGTATTATGACCATCTAGTACTCGCCTCACCCTTCTGCTCTGGTGCTATCGCATTCCAGCTTCGTTTTTATCATGTCCGGCACTCGGGCCTCCCAGCAATAACATTGTCGCTGCCATGCTCATACACGTCACGGATATTGACTAGATGATGGTGATGCATGCCTGTGAAGCGGTGCCCCATGGCTCCAATGAGGCCGCATTTGCTTCTCTCTCCTCCGCCGTCGCCGCCTTCCTCTCCTCTAGTCACAAGTTGTGTAGTTTCTGGTTCTCCCCCTTGGAACAGAATTGAGAAACCACTCTTCCTCTTCATCATCCAACTCAAGCTCATCATCATCATATTGGGTTTCATCAAATTCTTGAGAAGCCTATTCTTGAGAGACAAATTCTTCGTTTGCAACATTTGTATATCTCAAAAATGCTTCATTGTCAACACTACATGCACACAATTGAACATAAAAACACATCGCTACATGCTCATTATCATTGCATTCAACAACTAGAAGCACAATCAAAACAAAAACAAAGATTTTTTTTACCTTTCAGACATATCATCGAGCAGGTTGTGCGCGTCGGTGACCGTGGCTGTGGGCGTCAACGGCTCTTCCTCCATGGCCGGTGGAGGGGAAGGAGGAGGAGGAGGCGGTGGAGGTGCCGGGGCAGCCGCGGTGGCCACAGCGGCAACCTTCTTGGTCGTCGTCGCTGATAACCCACAAGTGTAGGGAATCGATTGTAGTTTGTTCGATAAGTAAGAGTGTCGAACCCGACGAGGAGCTAAAGATAGGACTAATGTTCTCTCAAGTTCTATCAACCACTGATACAACTCTATGCACACCGAACGTTTGCTTTACCTAGCAACGAGATATAGATGTACTTTGCGGACATGAAAAGGTAGCTTTGCAAGATAATAAAGAGCATATAAATAAAGGTTAGTTGTTGTTTTATAAAAGAATAATAAATTAAAATATCTTAAAAGAAAAATAAAGCAAAGGATTATCCTTAGGCAATTGGATATGAAACTATAGTGATAATCATCTATTGCAGTTTTTTAATGCGGGAGAGGCCTACGCTAACATGTAGCAAAATTCATTGATTACAAATACTTATGATCGGAACTCTAGACAGCATCCTCAAATACCAAAGATTCATTAAAGGTAAAGCCCAAAAATAGCATTAAGATCTAAGGTCCCTTTAATCCCCTATGCAACAATTCATGAACTAGGGTTTTTGTTTTAGTCACTCTAGCAACCCACCATAAGCAAAGCAATCACATATTGCAAATACCCTACAACGTGCATCTCACACGTGTGCGCAAACTCTAGGCACCATAGGACAACACCATAATAACATACAACTCAAATCAACCATAACATACTATAATTAGCCCATAGGACAAAAAGAAACTACTCAGACATAACAGAGATGCAACACATCATTGGATAATAGTATATAGCATCAAACCATGCTCAAGTAGAGATTACAACGGGTTTGAGGGAGAGTACTCTGCTGCATATAGAGGGAGAAGATCTTCATGACGACGACAAAGTTGATGGAGACGATCGCCGCGACAATGACTCCCCCGGCGGCGCTGGGCGCCATCGGGGGAGAAGGAGAGGGAGCCCCCCACCTTTCTCTTCTTCCTTGGACACCCCTAGATTGGAGAAGGTTCCCCCTCTAGTCCTTGGCCTCCATGGCTCCTGGATGGCGAGAGCCCTCCAAAATTGGATCTCTCCTCCTCTGTTTTCTTCTCTATTTTGGTATAGTTTATGAGCCCGAGCACGGTTTCTTAAATATTCTGACATCCGTAACTCTGATTAGGCTGAAAATTTAAGGAAAATTTTCCCACAAAATTAGCTTTCTTGCAGCGAAAGAAGAGCTCCAACCGACATCCACAACTCTCACGCAGGCCCCTCACGCGGGTGGTACCTATGCCACACCTCGAGGCCGTGTGACGCCCTCGTGCACCGCCTTACGATTATTCCTTCGCCTAAAAATCCGATGTTTTCTAGAAAAAATTCACAAAAAAATTCAAGTCATTTCGGCTTCGTGAATTTTCACCTAAAACCCCAAAAACAATTTTTAAAAATAGGATTGACCTTTCGCACTGGATTAATAGGTTAGTCCAAATAAAAATAATATAAATTGCCAAAAACATGTAAAAGTGGTATGATAATAGCATGAAAGGAAAAACTCTATTGATGCATGTTGATCACTTATCAGTTCAGTACATATATTTCCATTATTATTATTTTCAATGCAACACGTATATTTTTTTTTTATGATGGAACCTGACCGTTTTCTCTTCTTTGTAGATGGAACCAGCATTTTCTACTAACATGGGTAAAAAACCAAGCATACATGCAAGTTTATCATACTTTTTTTGATTAAAGGAGACTGTCATTGACAGCAATCAAGCTGTGTGCAGCTTCAGCAATGTGATCTGGAGTGAAGCTCAGTCAGACTCCAATAATCCCCTGTACACGCGGGCAGAGAAAGCTAACAAGTGGGCAACAGAGTTACAATCACTCCTAACCTTACACAAGTACCCGACAGGCAAAGAAACAAGTAAACTCTTCAGTTTCATGTAGATGAAGCAGAGCCCGGACATGTCTGGGTTTCTTCTATTGTTAACTGCAGCGATGACTGCAGCACCGTTAATTTCAGTCGTGTCCGGGATCAGATCATGTTGCATGCTTATCTCTCATTATTATCAGTTTAGGTCTTCAGGACGTATATGTAGCAGCTTAGCGGAGCGAGTGGTTTGAATCCAAGCGCCTTGTAACTCCGTATTATAAAAAGTGAGATGTTTCTTTTGTTGTAGGCAGACAAATTATGTTTCTAAGTTTTACTTTTCTTATTAAAGAAAATTCCACATATACATCAGGCGCTCTAGGTACTTGTAAAATTTTGTTATAGATAAATTTTTTTTTTGCAAACATATAAATAAATGAAAATGAAGCATAAGCCCTCTGGCCAGTAAGGGTCGGGATCTACCGCGTCTCCATGGCCCTAAGGCCAATTGAGACGGCCGCCGCCTCCTCCTCCACAAAAAAAGTTAGGGTTTTTGCCTCCTGTCGGCGTCGCCGCAGGTCCGCCTCCTCTCCGGTGGCCCTAGGGCCATGGAGGCGCGGTGGATCTCGGCAAGGGCCGGTGGGAGGGCTCCGCTTTTAGTCGTTTCTTTCAGTTTTGCTAAGGTTTGTGTCTGCTCAGGAAGACGAGACGGCGGCGGCTCCCTGAAGATGGAATAAAGGTCTCCCTGCCTAACCCCCGTTCCGGCGGTGCGTCTAGCACCGTTGATGGGCGTGTGAAGGTGTGTCTCCGGCGGATCTATCTTTGGTGGATTTGCTCGGATTTCGTCGTTGTTCGTCTACGTTCGTGTGTCTTCGGATTGGATCCTTCTGATCTACGTTATTCTTCATCTGCGGCGGTTGTTGTTCTAGTGCGCTGGTCCTACGGGGCCTTAGCATGACGACTTCCCGACTGTCTACAACAACAAGTTGTGCCCGACTCCGACGATGGAGGGGCGATGACGTTGGCGCGCCTTCGGCTCGCTTCAGTGCTTGTAGTCGTCGCTAGATGGTCTACGAATCTGAATGTAATTTTTATTATTTTTGGTATTCGTTGTAATGCCATATGATTGAAGATGAATAGATCAGAAATTTTCCTGCAAAAAAGAAGGCCAAAGGAGATGAGACAGGGCACTCCATGTCCATGAGACGAGACAGGGCACCAGCGCCGGTGGGAGGAGGGGAAACACTAACGAATAGGAGCATTCCTTTCTTTTTCAGGGAAGATACGCCTTTGCCTATTTACTATATCTAAATGGGAGCCCCCCACTACCTGATTTTCCAGCCTTCTCATACGTCCATGTCATCATAAATTCTTTCAGCCGTTTGATTCACCACGTATGGCTCAGATCAGCCAAGAGTTAATCATCCCGGCCGGTGCACCGCGCCCCTCACGTTGGCTCCTACTACTTCTCTACCCGCAGAAGCGGAAGCGGAAGCGAACCTTCCTCCAGTCGAAACGTCTTCGCGACGGAATCCCACCTCATAAGCTGGCCGCTCCATCTCCAATCCCTTACATATCTCTTCCCAAACGACACAAACTCCACGCAGCGACAGACGCAACAGAAGTACAGAACTCAGCCTTCTCTAGGGTTTGTGACAACAGTCGGGGAGGACTGGCAGCTACGGCCGCGATGGCAGGGCAAGTGCAGGATCGCAAGACGGTCGATCTGGAGGGGATGGGTGGAGCTTCATGCAGAAGGGCATCAACAAGCTTCTCAACTTCCTTGAGGGCAAGCCGGAGCCGCAGCTCAACTCTGAGGACTACATGAGGCTCTGCACGTAAGTTGCCTCCCTCCCCGTCCCCCTCCTGCCATGCCTAGGCTTGGCCAGATTTGACCTGATCCGGTGATGAATTGATCTAGGGTTTCCGCCCACCCCTGTTTGTACCTTTCGTCACGCAGCACGATATACCCGCAGCAACTATATGACGATTACCGCGAGTCCTTTGAGGAGTACATCGGAGCCACGGTGAGGTGATTTTCCTACTCTCCCTGGTACGCACATGCGTGTTGAGTGTTCAGAGTCTCCCCGGTTTTGTGTGTGTGGCGCACCAGTGCTGTTGGTTTTCTGGTCAAATTAAACAAGGCAAATCTGATTGTGTTTTGGTACCAAACATGCATAGATGGGTTAGAATTTCTGTAACTTTTTTGGGTTCAGGTTTTCTTACTGTTCGCGAACGTTTACGTTCTCATCTTACACATAATCAGATCCAATTGAATGATTTTCTTCTTTGGCAACTTGAAACAGACCTTCCTATTATAATTCCAGTACACTATCTTTTATGTAGTACAGGTACCTTCCTATTAGAATTCCAGTATCCTATCTTTTATGTAGTACAGGTACAATTAGTTCATCAGTGAGTTTACTGTTTACTACTTGATTGATAATGTGATTTAGGACAGTTTATTCATGCTCCATCTTTCTGACGCCAAATAAATGACATTAAGTGGATTGCTGGATCCAGACCCAATTTTTTCAGGTTGTATGTAGGTCTCTGACTTGGCGTATACGGGGTGAGCATTCAACGACCTCTTCGTCAAGCTTCTAGCATGGTGATGGTAGCGTTTATGGTTGAGCTGACTCTGCAGTAGGGAGGAAGCCGTCTATGCTGCTCCGTTCTATCGATGGTAAGCTTATGAGTGTGGCCAGCGATGGTCCAGTGGACTTGCTTATGCCACAACTCCCTTATCTTGATGTCCCCAGCCCGCCTTGCTGCAAGATAACTGAGATATTCTGTTGTTGAGTCAATCACCATGGATGCAGTCTCATTTGTGGATGGCTTAATTTACCTTTTCTTTAGTAATTCTGATGCTGACTCCATGATCATCTTCTTTTCAGGTTGAACGTATTCATCATCATATATTCAAAGTTACACCGGACACATACATAGTTGCTGATGGAATAATTTTTCTTTCCTCTCGCTTTTCATTTGTGCTATACTGTTATCCATTAGTTCACATCTTAAAAATGGTACATTGTTTGTTCTCGACACTTGCAGGTTAGTGATTGTTGGCTTTTCTGAATTGGTAGATTTCAAGTTCATTTAAACAAGGTGGCCTTTCCCTACAAGTTTTCGTGTATGTGGCAACATTTGTTTTGTCCCAAATAGTTATTTTGTTCTAGATAGTTAAGGAATTACTTGCATTTGGACGATATTCAGCTTAGGGAACAAGATAACTGCACATAAAAAAGTATCCTTTTACATTCGACTATATAACTATGATGATTCTGATGCACTATTTTCATTTATATAACAGGCAAGTGTTATCATTGAAAGGCTTCTTCTGTTTCAAATTCTTTGTATAAACACTATTGTTACCATTGGAGGAAAGCCATGCTTATATGCACATCCTTTCAAAGATATTGTTTGCCCACAAGAAGGGAAATGTGTTAGTGCACATGAAAGTCACTATATTTTATTTACATGTTTTTTTCTTCACATTAGAAATTTAGCAAAAAGATCCCGCAGCAACGCGCGGGTAATCATCTAGTTGAATAAATGTCGGAGGGCGAAGAGCTTCAAAATAATTGGATTTTTTTTGTTTCCAAGTTTAGTTTCTTAATAAAAATCCACATGTACATCAATATGCGCTCCGCTGCATACAGTGAAATTGCACAACATGTGTTTTTTTTCATTGTGCTTACATAAAAATAAGCAGATTCGTGCATCTATACCACTATTTGTCCTTTCTTTTGCGTTGCCTGCAAATCACTACATTTCTTTGTCAAAATTACACGTACATGGCGAGCATCTGTACATGCTTATGGAAAATATTTTTTTTCAAAAGGTGTTTTCCAATTCTATTTTTAATAGGGACGTGAACAACTCCAGCCAATTGGTCTTCACAGTAACTCATGTATGTGCCACAATTTCGTCTTTCAGCGTAATGTGCCACAATTTTTTTGAGGGGTATGTGCCACAAATTATTGTTCTCGAAAGAAATGCGTGTATTTGAGAATCTGGCCCAGTTATATGCCATCCTCCCGCATTGGGCCTAATACAATGGGTGTGGCAGCATTTGGGCCTGCAGGCCTGTCGCGGCCGCGTGAGATCGAGCCCAGCTGACAGCACAGGGGAGTGAGTCTGTGTAGTAGCGCTCGAGTTTAGTCCCACATCGCTGCCGTGGGAGAAATTGTGGCGAGCGAGGTGTATAAGAGTTCAGCCAGGGCGAGTGGTGGAAGGCACGCAGCTGCGTGGCGACCACAGAGCGAACTATTCTTTCGCCTTTTACTAAAGAATACCGTGTGGGCGCCATAATGAGCAGCATACGCTAATTTTTAAAGGGTCCTCCCCTCAAAGGGGAGGGTCCCACAAAGAAAATCAAAATTTTATCTGAGTTTTTGGTCAAAATGGGAACGGGCCGGGTCGGCCTGCTGGGTCACTGACCCGACCCAAAATGTCGAGGCCAAAGGGCCAGGCGGGTTTGCCTTGAATGTCAGTGGAGCTGGCACTGTGTGACCCGATGGATCGAACACCCAGCCAGATGGTCTCTTTGCCCTAGTCCACCTCTGCTGGCACGGGTCGACCCAGCCAGATGGTCTCTTTGCCCTGGTCCACCTCTGCCGCCCCCGACCACCTCTGCCTCCGCCAGTGTTACTACCACTCACGGTGCGCCTCTCGGTCGCCGTCGAACTCGCCATTCCGGTCGCCGTCTTTTCCTCTTCTCCAACTTGTCCAGCTCGCAGGTGAGACTCCTGCCGGCCTCCTCCCCTTCCCAGCGCAGCTGCAATTCAAGCACTGGTCTTGTTTTGGTTCTTGGTCACTGTTGTCTGCAATAGCTTCAGTGTTGGTTCTGTAGTCGTTTTTACTTCTACAATGAATTTGCAGTAGTTCTACAGTATTGGTCCGTGTGAATCAGTAGCATCCACTTCATGGTACTATTTGTCTACTACTGCATAAGTTATTTCCCAACTTGAAAAGAAAGGGGAAGATGTAGTAGTAAAAGTAAAGTCATTCAGAAGTGTAGATGAACAAGTACATGAAGAACTACTCCCTCCGTTCCTAAATACTTGTCTTTCTAGGCATTTCAAATGACTATCACATACGGATGTATGTAGACATATTTTAGAGTGTAGATTCACTTATTTTACTCCGTATGTAGTCACTTGTTGAAATGCCTAGAAAGACAAGTATTTAGGAACGGAGGGAGTAGATCATATTTATACTGGATCATTTTGCCCAGGGCAAGCAACAGATTTGGGGATCATGGTTGTACATATGTTTATTACTTCATGGTACTACTTGTCTACTGCTTTGTAAATTTCTCCCCCCGAATCCTATTAAGTGTTTGGATTCTCAAACCAAATTATGTTAAGTTCATATACAAAATTTGTTGGTTGTCCTGCACTAGTACAAGTAAATGAAATTTGGGTATTACATCTGATGTTGATTTTGAAAGTTAATGCTCTCTAATGTTCATATATTTCCCTTTGATCAGAAAAATGGAAGAGGAAGAAGGGGACCATGAGGCATACCAAAGTGGTGGTTCATCGTTGATATCCGGTGCGACAATGAGAAGGGCTCAACCACCCCCAGGGGTGTCTCCTTCTTCGATAAACATTTGTAGAGCTTATCATGGTGAGTATTGTTAATCTTTCTTTTTCTAGGGATGCAAATTAATGGTTGCTAAAATAAAAAATACTCGTAATTGTAATGTTAACACTCGTGTCCTTTGCTCAGCAGGACGTTCACAAAGACACTCGTATGGTTGATTTTGAAGAAGATGAGGCTGATGAAGAAGATGTTGACTATGAAGAAGAAGAGGAAGGAGAAGAAGATGAGGATGATGAAGAAGATGATGATGAAGAGGGAGATAATGTGGATGAAGAGGGAGAGGTTGAGATCATTGACATGGGATCGTTTTCTGAACCGGGAAGAAAGTTTTTGTCTAAAGTGTGGAAAGAATATGAGCCTATCCGTGTTGATGGCATAGTTGTAGTACTGAGTGCAAACACTGTGCAAGGAATATTTGTGCTGAGCGTAAACATGGAACAAGTTCATTGCGCAAACATTTGAAGAGATGCAGGGAAAGGAAGAAGGTTCTTAGAGTTTCTGGACAGCTGAGTGCTTCTATCGTGAGTCCTGATGGAGTTGCAATGGGGCTTTGGACCTTTAATCAGGCATTAGCACGCCGAGAGCTGATGAGGATGATAGTGTTGCATGAATTGGCATTCTCATTGGTGGAGTATGATGGATTTAGAAGATTTGTCTCTAGTCTAAATCCTAGCTTCAAGATGATATGTAGAAAAACTGTGAAGGAGGACTGCATGAAAGCATTTAAGGAAGAGAAGAGAATTCTGCAAAGGATGTTCCAAAACTCCAAATCCAAGATTTCTTTGACTACGGACCTGTGGACATCAAATCAGACAGTGGGGTACATTTGCATCACAGCTCACTTCATTGATGAGGAGTGGAAGCAGCAAAAGAGGATAGTGAAATTTGCAGCTATGGAGACGCCGGTCATAGGAGCTGCAATGTTCAACGTCATGGTGAATTTCATAAGAGAGTGGAACATTGAAGATAATCTCTTTGCTGTGACGCTAGAAAATGCATCAAACAATGGTGCAATGATGAAGCTATTGAAGGCACATCTCCTGCTTAAGAAGATGTTACCTGGTGGTGGCAAGTTGTTTCACCAACGTTGTGCCGTGCATGTCATAAATCTGATATGTCAAGCAGGATTGAACTTCCTTGGTCCAGTGATCAACATGATACGTGAAACTGTGAAATATATTCGAAGCTCACCAAGTCGAAAGGAAACATTTCAAGAAATCCTTGAGCAACATGGTGTATCATGTGGGAGAACTCCAAGTCTTGATGTTCCAACTCGCTGGAACTCAACCTACATGATGATTGATATAGCAAAAGAGCATCGCGGAGTGTTTGACTCTTTGGCCATTCAAGATAAACAATATACCTTCAAGCCATCTTTTGAGGACTGGGAAAATGCCGAAGATGTTTGCAGGCTACTGAAGGTATTTTACGACGCCACTAATGTGATATCCGGCACAAAATATCCAACTGCTAACTTGTATTTCCATGAAATGTGGAAAGTGAAGCTGACCTTAGAGCAACAACATTATGAAGAGGATTCTGAGATGGGCACAACGGTCAAATATATGAAGAGAAAATTCAGAAGGTATTGGAAGATGACATGGTTGAGCCTTTGTATTCCAGTGATTTTGGACCCACAATTCAAGTTGAAATATATTGAGTTCCGATTTGGCCTAGAGTTTGGGAACGAAGATGCAGCAATGATTGCTAAAATACAAAATGTGTTCCAAGGGTTGTTCAAGGAATACCTCCAATTGAATGACAATGGATCAGATCCCATGTCACAAGGAGGTGATGATGACATGGCTATAAGTGGTGAAGATCCTATGGCTGATTGGGACCAACATGTCACCCTCACTGCTCGATCAACAAATTTGGATTCTACCGAACTTGATTCGTACTCGTCAAAGGTACCCATCCGTCGAAGTGATCAATTCAATATCCTTGCATGGTGGCAGACGAACTCAGGTGAATACCCAACGTTGAGTCGCATGGCAGCAGATATCTTGGCGGCTCCTTCCTCTGCGGTGGCATCTGAGTCCGCCTTCAGCACAGGGAAGAGAGTCCTATCAGATTTTCGAAGTCGAATGACCGCAACAACACTTGAAGCTCTTGTTTGCTTACAAGATTGGATAAGGGCCAACGGTAAAGCGATACGACATAAGTTTCTTCTTTGTTTCTTATTAATGCTTCAAGTTTACAAGTTCCTTTTTTTTCTGCAGCTAATACTCAACGTAGCTTGGCTTCAGTGCATGACATTATAATGGACTTACAAGGTATGAGAAACCTTCTGATGTATATAGTGCCATGTATATGAAAGTACACTTAGTATGAAGTCTGCTTTTTATTGAGGGATTTCATATCTACAGTTTGTTCCAGGGAACTATTTGCAAGATGCAGCCCAAACATGTAGATGAATATATAGAGTGTTTTACACACAGAACTAGTGCTTTTATTTTTGGTTTCCCCAAGTTATAGTTGATCTCTAATATATATTTCTTTTTTCTCTCAGATATGAATGTGTAGTTCGGATTCATTTTTTTTCATCGCCAAACTATATTAAAAATATGTTGCGGAGTGGATGACGGGTAGTGTATAATGGATATTTAGAAGTGTATTTTCTTGCAAACCTGATCATGAATTGGTTTTCTGGAACACGCCTTTGCTACTAAGAATATTCCTCTGTTCATAAATACATTATTTAGTTTTTTTGATGGATAAATATACTATTTAGTTGATGTGCACAGAATTACTCTTGTGACATTTCTTTGTAAATACAGATATCGAGGACTGATGCTTGTTGGAGCAATTGATGTTAAACCTCAAGCAGATGGTGAAGCAAAGATATGTCAGCTTTCTCTATAACCTACTGGATGTGAAAAGATTAGCATGTTGAACCTGTATATTTTGATCTTGTATGAGTCTGTTGGATTGAGGTCATTAGCTTGACGTTCTTTGAAACTTGTAATCTATTGATCTTGTTCGAATCTGTTGGATTGAGGTCTTTAGCTTGATGCTCTTTGAAACATGTAATCTCATGATCTTGCCATTTTACTAAACATTTGCTAAATCTGGTTCGGCCTCATGTACCCAATGGGTCAATGGGGCCACAAAATTATGATGAAATGGGCCGGCCCGTGGCCTTACATTTTGACCTTGGGGCCACGGGGCCGGGGCCAGGGCCAGGGTCGGGTCGGCCCATTCCCATTTTGAGTTTTTGGTTGGATATAAACTCAGTGTTTGCCCTCTGCAAGTGTGTTGCAGTCCTAGCCTCTACTTCGCCGTCTTGTGATAGGGTGAAGCTGTGGTACACCGAGCCGGAGGAAGACCTGCGATGCTTCAACTAGTGCTCGCTGTTGCAAGCGTTGACCGGCGGCTGCTACTACAGTCGGTGGTCTCTTGCTAGGCAAAGGTACATCTGACGGGCGACCGTTGCAATGTGGGCTAAAAGATTCTGCGATGCCCGACCTGGAGAAACTGTTCTGACCCATTTGTCAAAGTTTAAGAACGATTTAACTCGTGTTTAAAAGTTTTTTCGGATTTAACTCATTTCAAGACGCCAGCAACCGTGGCGTCTAGATTGCACTGTAGACGCCACGAACTCCGTCATCCTGGCCTACTTTCTGCTCAGTTTTGTGGACCGTTCTGCTCAGTTTTGTGGACCGTTTGACGTGGCAAAGGGCAGTCGCCCCTAACCATGGCGTTTAGGTCCAAAAGGTTAACTGCCCTAACCATGGCGTTTAGGTCCAAAAGGTTAAGTGACATGCGTACATGCACACATGCATTTTTTCAGTGATGGTGGCTTGCTCACGTGCGCATTAATCTGATCTGGCGAGATCTGAGGCAGAAATATCTATACACTGTATGCTAGATAGCTATTAGGAGATGCCAAAATACAATTTTTGCATCTATGATACGTGATCAATCATTTGACGGGGAAACCGTCAGAGCATAATCATTTGACGGAGATACATTTAGAGCATCTACAGTCACGATTACCAAATCCGACGCCCTATACGTCCGCGGACGGTGACCGGTCACGCCTTAAATTCTCGCCCGCACAGCCGCATACCTCATATCCGGCACCCTATATCCATAGTATCCATGCAACGTGAACTAGTCTACGTAGATCAAACAACGGACATAAAAATCGTCAGCAAACGGACAACGAAATTGTCAGCAAACGGACACCAAATCCACTTTACATCATCCAAAAGTTCTCCATAGTTCATCACCGGACATGTTCTAAACTAAAACAACTAAAAAACGATAATAGTAAACGGAGGATGAGCGTCTTCACCACTTCCTCGCCGGCCCTTTGCCCTTCCGGCCGCCAGCGCAGCTGTAGGCGTCCGCGGCAGGTGCTGGATCGTTGGAGTCATCAGAGTCCGAGCCGTCGTGGTCATCATCGTCCGAGGAGGGACCGGAGATGACGATGAGCCCCTTCATTCGCCGGACGGCCTGGTCCTGCTGCCGCTTGAGCTTGGCCACCCGAGCCGCCTTCGCCGCTGCCTCCGCAGCCTCGCGCTCCGACTGCTCAATGGCTAGCTGGAGCGCCTTGGCGTTCTTCCTCCACGTCGGGCATCGCTGACACCCCGCGGCGGTGGCGAACGGATTGCTCCGCCGCGTCCCTCTCCCTTGCCTGCTGCCTCTCGCGGCGGGAGATGCGTGCCTCCGATTTCGGTGTGCGCGTCCACGAAGCCGGCGGAGCAGGCACTAGCACCCACCGTTACCCTTGCGGATCAGCGGTCGGTGGGGGAGGTGGACGACGAAGGGGTGATGCGGACTGCGCAGCCCTCGCGGAGCTGCGCGTGGGCCGGGAGGGGCCAGCTCCGGCGTCCGCACTGCGCCAGCGAGGGACCGGCGACGGGGCAGATCCGGAACCGCCCCCCGTGTCCACCTTCGACCGCTCCAGCGCAATGCGGAGGGCCAACTCCTCGTCGGCATCGAGGTCAGAGTTGGAGCGGCTGCCGGCGCTCGACATGCTCGTCGGAGTCGTCGGATTGGATCGAATGAGGGGAGAAATCGAAGGACGCAAGAAGAAGAGACGGAGCAAGAGTGGAGAGTGAAGTGAGCTAGGGTTCCGGATTAGGGTTTTTGTGGGGATGGAGTGGGGTCGGTGAAGGAAATATGCCGTAGAGGCAATAATAAAGTTGTTATTTTATATTTCTTTATATCATGATAAATGTTTATTATTCATGCCAGAATTGTATTAACCGTAAACTTGATACATGTGTGGATACATAGACAAAACACAGTGTCCCTAGTAAGACTTTACTAGACTAGCTCGTTGAGCAAAGATGGTTAAGTTTCCTAACCATAGACATGTGTTGTCATTTGATGAATGGGATCACATCATTAGCAGAATGATCGTTAACTTTTATTGCTATTGCTTTCTTCATGACTTATACATATTCCTTTGACTATGAGATTATGCAATTCTCGGATACCGGAGGAATACCTTGTGTGCTATCAAACGTCACAACGTAACTGGGTGATTATAAAGATGCTCTACAGGTATCTCCGAAGGTGTTTGTTGGGTTGGCATAGATCGATATTAGGATTTGTCACTACGAGTATCGGAGAGGTATCTATGGGCCCTCTCGGTAATGCACATCATAATAAGCGTTGCAAGCAATGTGACTAATGAGTTAGTTGCGGGATGATACATTACGGAATGAGTAAAAAGACTTGCCGGTAACGAGATTGAACTAGGTATGGAGATACCGACGATCGAATCTCGGGCAAGTAACATACCGAGGACAAAGGGAATTACGTATGTTGTCATAAGGTTCGACCGATAAAGATCTTCGTAGAATATGTAGGATCCAATATGGGCATCTAAGTTCCGCTATTGGTTATTGACCAGAGAGGTGTCTCGGTCATGTCTACATAGTTTTCGAACCCGTAGGGTCCGCACGCTTAACGTTCGTTGACGATATAGTACTATATGAGTTATGTATGTTGGTGAGCGAATGTTGTTCGGAGTCCCGGATGAGATCACGGACATGACAAGGAGCTCCAGAATGGTCCGGAGGTAAAGATTGAAATATAGGATGATATGGTTCGGCCAAGGGGTGAAGCCCACGGGGCTTTAGGTCGGTGCAAAAGGAGTTTTGCGGAGGCCAGGGGTCAAACGTCGGAGACCCTGGCGTCTGGCCCTGGGCCAGATGCCGAGGCCCATGGCGTCTGGGCCAGATGCCAAGGACCGTGGTGTCTGTTCCTGGAAGTCCGAGAAGGACTCTTCCTTGTGGGCAAAACCGACTTTGAGGAGGCTTTTACTCCAAGTTTCGACCCTGATACGTCTCCAACGTATCTATAATTTTTTATTGTTCCATGCTATTGAATATTCTGTTTTGGATGTTTAATGGGCTTATTTATACACTTTTATACTATTTTCGGGACTAACCTATTAACCGGAGGCCCAGCCCAAATTGCTATTTTTTTCCTATTTCAGTGTTTCGCAGAAAAAGAATATCAAACGGAGTCCAAACGGAATGCAGAAGCGACCACGAAAACCTAATTCCACCGCCGCAACCTTCTGTACCCGTGAGATCCCATCTTGGGGCCTTTTCCGGCGTCCTGCCGGAGGGGCATTGATCACGGAGGGCTTCTACATCAACACCATAGCCTCTCCGATGATGTGTGAGTAGTTTACCTCAGACCTTCGGGTCCATAGTTATTAGCTAGATGGCTTCTTCTCTCTCTTTGGATCTCAATACAAAGTTCTCCTCGATTCTCTTGGAGATCTATTTGATGTAACTCTTCTTTTGCGGTGTGTTTGTCAAGATCGATGAATTGTGGGTTTATGATCAAGATTATCTATGAACAATATTTGAATCTCCTCTGAATTCTTTTATGTATGATTGGTTATCTTTGCAAGTCTCTTCGAATTATCAGTTTGGTTTGGCCTACTAGATTGATCTTTCTTGCAATGGGAGAAGTGCTTAGCTTTGGGTTCAATCTTGCGGTGTCCTTTCCCAGTGACAGCAGGGGCAGCAAGGCACGTATTGTATTGTTGCCATCGAGGATAAAAAGATGGGGTTTATATCATATTGCATGAGTTTATCCCTCTACATCATGTCATCTTGCTTAAAGCGTTACTCTGTTCTTATGAACTTAATACTCTAGATGCATGCTGGATAGCGGTCGATGTGTGGAGTAATAGTAGTAGATGCAGAATCATTTCGGTCTACTTGTCACGGACGTGATGCCTATATACATGATCATACCTAGATATTCTCATAACTATGCTCAATTCTATCAATTGCTCGATAGTAATTTGTTCACCCACCGTAATACTTATGCTATCTTGAGAGAAGCCACTAGTGAAACCTATGGCCCCCGGGTCTATTTTCCATCATATTAATCTCCCGTTATTTCCATTACTGTTTACTTGCTTTCTTTACTTTTACTCTTTATCATAAAAATACCAAAAATATTATCTTATCATTTCTATTAGATCTCACTCTCGTAAGTGACCGTGAAGGGATTGACAACCCCTTTATCGCGTTGGTTGCGAGGTTCTTATTTGTTTGTGTAGGTGCAAGGGATTTGAGCGTGACCTCCTACTGGATTGATACCTTGGTTCTCAAAAACTGAGGGAAATACTTATGCTACTTTACTGCATCACCCTTTCTCTTCAAGGGAAAACTAACGCAGTGCTCAAGAGGTAGCAAGAAGGATTTCTGGCGCCATTGCCGGGGAGGTGTGCACCAAGTCAAGTCAAGACATACCAAGTACCCATCACAAACTCTTATCCCTCGCATTACATTATTTGCCATTTGCCTCCCGTTTTCCTCTCCCCCACTTCACCCTTGCCGTTTTATTCGCCCTCTTTTTCGCTTGCTTCTTGTTCGTTCGTGTGTTGGATTGCTTGCTTGTCACGATGGCTCAAGATAATACTAAATTGTGTGACTTTGCCAATTCCAACAACAATTATTTTCTTAGCACTCCGATTGCTCCTCTTACCGAAGCTGAATCTTGTGAAATTAATGCTGCTTTGCTGAATCTTGTTATGAAAGATCAATTTGCCGGCCTTCCTAGTGAAGATGCCGCCACCCATCTTAATAGCTTTGTTGATTTGTGTGATATGCAAAAGAAGAAAGATGTGGATAATGATATTGTTAAATTGAAGCTATTTCCATTTTCTCTTAGAGATCGTGCTAAAACTTGGTTTTCGTCTTTGCCTAAAAATAGTATTGATTCTTGGAATAAGTGCAAAGATACTTTTATCTCTAAGTATTTTCCTCCCTCTAAAATCATCTCTCTTAGAAACGATATTATAAATTTTAAGCAACTTGATCATGAACATGTTGCACAAGCTTGGGAGAGAATGAAATTAATGATACATAATTGCCCTACTCATGGTTTGAACTTATGGATGATTATACAAAAAATTATGCCAGGTTGAATTTTGCTTCTAGAAATCTTTTAGATTCGGCCGCGGGAGGCACTTTTATGGAAATCACTTTAGGAGAAGCTACCAAACTCCTAGATAATAAATCAATGGCACACTGAAAGATCTACTAGTAAGAAAGTGCATGCGATAGAAGAAATTAATGTGTTGAGTGGAAAGATGGATGAACTTATGAAATTGTTTGCTAATAAGAGTGTTTCTTCTAATCCTAATGATATGCCTTTGTCTACTTTGACTGAGAATAATAATGAATCTATGGATGTGAATTTTGTTGGTAGGAATAATTTTGGTAACAACGCTTATAGAGGAAATTTCAATTCTAGGCCGTATCCTAGTAATTCCTCTAATAGATATGGTAATTCCTACAACAACTCTTATGGAAATTTTAATAAGATGCCTTTGATTTTGAGACTAGTGTTAAAGAATTTATGATTTCGTAAAAGAATTTCAATGCCTTGCTTGAAGAAAAATTGCCTAAGATTGATGAATTGGCTAGGAACGTGGATATAATTTCTCTTGATGTTGATTCTTTGAAACTTAGATCTATTCCACCTAAGCATGATATCAATGAGTCTCTCAAAGCCATGAGAATTTCCATTGATGAGTGCAAAGAAAGAACCACTAGGATGCGTGCTAAGAAAGATTGCTTTGTGAAAGCGTGTTCTTCTAGTTTTTATGAGAATAAAGATGAAGATCTAAAAGTTATTGATGTGTCCCCTATTAAATCTTTGTTTTGCAATATGAATCTTGATAATGATGGGACTGGAGATGAGTCAACTTTAGTTAAAAGGCGTCCCAAAAATTCAGAGTTTTTAGATCTTGATGCAAAAATTGGTAAAAGTGGGATTGAAGAGGTTAAAACTTTAGATAGCAATGAACCCACTATTTTGGATTTCAAGGAATTTAATTATGATAATTGCTCTTTGATAGATTGTATTTCCTTGTTGCAATCCGTGCTAATTTCTCCTCATGCTTATAGTCAAAATAAAGCTTTTACTAAACATATCGTTGATGCTTTGATGCAATCTTATGAAGAAAAACTTGAGTTGGAAGTTTCTATCCCTAGAAAATTTTATGATGAGTGGGAACCTACAATTAAAATTAAAATTAACAATCATGAATGCTATGCTTTGTGTGATTTGGGTGCTAGTGTTTCCACGATTCCAAAAACTTTGTGTGATTTGTTAGGTTTCCGTGAATTTGATGATTGCTCTTTAAACTTGCATCTTGCGGATTCCACTATCAAGAAACCTATGGGAAGAATTAATGATGTTCTTATTGTTGCAAATAGGAACTATGTGCCCGTAGAATTCATTGTTCTTGATATAGATTGCAATCCTTCATGTCCTATTATTCTTGGTAGACCTTTTCTTAGAACGATTGGTGCAATCATTGATATGAAGGAAGGGAATATTAGATTCCAATTTCCGTTAAGGAAAGGCATGGAACACTTCCCTAGAAAGAAAATTAAATTACCATATGAATCTATTATGAGAGCCACTTATGGATTTCCTACCAAAGATGGCAATACCTAGATCTATCCTTGTTTTTATGCCTAGCTAGGGGCGTTAAACGATAGCGCTTGTTGGGAGGCAACCCAATTTTATTTTTGTTTTTGCTTTTTGCTTCTGTTTAGGAATAAATCTTTGATCTAGACTCTGGTTAGATTTGTTTTTGTGTTTTAATTAGTGTTTGTGCCAAGTTAAACCAATAGGATCTTCTTGGATGATAGTTATTTGATCTTGCTGAAAAAGACAGAAACTTTGCGCTCACGAATATTATTGTTTAAACTCACCAGAGCGTGATAAATTACCGATTCTTTTTGCAGTAGATCAGTACGTAAATTTTCCTGGTTGTCCTAGTTTTTCAGGATTTTTGGAGTTCCAGAAGTTTTCGAACAAATCTTATTACTACAGACTGTTCTGTTTTTGACAGATTCTGTTTTTCATGTGTTGTTTGCTTATTTTGATGAATCTATGGCTAGTAAAAGAGCTTATAAACCATATAGAAGTTGGAATATAGTAGGTTTAACACCAATATAAATAAAGAATGAGTTCAATACAGTACTTTGAAGTGGTATTTTGTTTTCTTTCGCTAACGGAGCTCACGAAATTTTCTGTTAAGTTTTGTGTTGTGAAGCTTTCAAGTTTTGGGTTAAGATTTGATGGAGTATGGAACAAGGAGTGGCAAGAGCCTAAGCTTGGGGATGCCCAACGCACCCCAAGGTAAATCCAAGGACACCAAAAAGCCAAAGCTTGGGGATGCCCCGGAAGTCATCCCCTCTTTTGTCCTCATCCATCGGTAAATTTACTTGGAGCTATAATTTTATTCACCACATGATATGTGTTTTGCTTGGAGCGTCTTGTATGATTTGAGTCTTTGTTTGTTAGTTTTCCACAATCATCATTTCTGTACACACCTTTTGAGAGAGACACACATGATTCGGAATTTGTTAGAATACTCTATGTGCTTCACTTATATCTTTTGAGCTATACAGTTTTTGCTCTAGTGCTTCACTTATATCTTTTAGAGCACGGTGGTGGTTGCATTTTATAAAAATTATTGATCTCTCATGCTTCACTTATATTATTTTGAGAGTCTTAAACAGTATGGTAATTTGCTTTAATTGTGAAATTAATCTTCCATATTGAGTTCATTGAATATCATGAGAAGTTAGATACTTGATAAGTGTTTTGAGATATAAAGGTGGTAATATTAGAGTGTGCTAGTTGAGTAATTGTGAAATTGAAAAATACTTGTGTTAAAGTTGGCAAGTCCTGTAGCATGCACGTATGGTAAAAGTTGTGTGACAATTTTGACACATAGGTGTTCTTTTATTGCTTTCCTTATGAGTGGCGGTCGGGGACGAGCGATGGTCTTTTCCTACCAATCTATCCCTCTAGGGGCATGCGTAGTAGTACTTTGCTTCGAGGGATAATAAAATTTTGCAATAATTATATGAGTTCTTTATGACTAATGTGAGTCCATGGATTATACGCACTCTCAACCTTCCACAATTTTCTACCCTCTACGGTACCGCACATTGCCCTTTCTCACTTTGAGAGTTGGTGCAAACTTCGTAGGTACATCCAAACCCCATGATATGATACGCTCTATCACACATAAGCCTCCTTATATCTTCCTCAAAACAGCCACCAAACCTACCTATCATGGCATTTCCATAGCCATTCCGAGATATATTGCCATGCAACTTTCCACTGTTCCGTTTATTATGACACGCTTCGTCATTGTCATATTGCTTTGCATGATCATGTGGTTGACATCGTATTTTGTGGCAAAGCCACCATTCATAATTTTTTCATACATGTCACTCTTGATTCATCGCATATCCCGGTACACTGCCGGAGGCATTCACATAGAGTCATATTTTGTTCTAAGTATCGAGTTGTAATTGTTGAGTTGTAAATAATAAAAGCGTGATGATCATCATTATTAGAGCATTGTCCCATGTGAGGAAAGGATGATGGAGACTATGATTCCCCCACAAGTCGGGATGAGATTCCGGACTAAAAAAAAAGAGGCCAAAGAAAAAAAAACGGGAGAAGGCCCAAAGAAAAAAAGAGAAAAGAAAAAAATGAGAGAAAAAGAGAGAAGGGATAATGTTACTATCCTTTTTCCACACTTGTGCTTCAAAATAGCACCGTGATCTTCATGATAGAGTCTCCTATGTTGTCACTTTCATATACTGGTGGGAATTTTTCATTCTAGAACTTGGCTTGTATATTCCAATGATGGGCTTCCTCAAAATGCCCTAGGTCTTCGTGAGCAAGCAAGTTGGATGCACACCCACTTAGTTTCTTTTGTTGAGCTTTCATATATTTATAGCTCTAGTGCATCCGTTGCATGGCAATCCCTACTCCTCTCATTGACATCAATCGATGGGCATCTCCATAGCCTATTGATTAGCCGCGTCAATGTGAGACTTTCTACCTTTTTTGTCTTCTCTCATAACCCCCATAATTATACTTTACTCCACCCATAGTGCTATATCCATGGCTTGTGCTCATGTATTGCGTAAGAGTTGAAAAGGCTGAAGCGCGTTAAAAGTATGAACCAATTGCTCGGCTTGTCATCGGGGTTATACATGATGAGAATGTTTGTGTGATAATATTGAAACATAGCCTAACTATATGATTTTGTAGGGATAAGCTTTCTTTGGCTATGTTATTTTGATAAGACATAATTGCTTGGTTAGCATGTTTGAAGTATTATTGTTTTTATGTCAGCATTAAACTTTTATCTTGAATCTTTCGGATCTAAATATTCATGCCACAATAAAAAGATTTACATTGAGAATTATGCTAAGAAGCATTCCACATCAAAAGTTCTTTTTTTATCATTTACCTACTCGAGGACGAGCAGGAATTCAGCTTGGGGATGCTTGATATGTCTCCAGCGTATCTATAATTTTTGATTGTTCCATGCTATTATATATTCTGTTTTGGATGTTTAATGGGCTTATTTATACACTTTTATATTATTTTGGGTACTAACCTATTAACCGGAGGCCCAACCCAAATTGCTGTTTTTTTGCCTATTTCAGTGTTTCGCAGAAAAAGAATATCAAACGGAGTCCAAACGGAATGCAGAAGCGACCACAAAAACCTAATTCCACCGCCGCAACCTTCTGTACCCGTGAGATCCCATCTTGGGGCCTTTTCCGACGTCCTGCCGGAGGGGGCATTGATCACGGAGGGCTTCTACATCAACACCATAGCCTCTCCGATGATGTGTGAGTAGTTTACCTCAGACCTTCGGGTCCATACTTATTAGCTAGATGGCTTCTTCTCTCTCTTTGGATCTCAATACAAAGTTCTCATTGATTCTCTTGGAGATCTATTTGATGTAACTCTTCTTTTGCGGTGTGATTGTCGAGACCGATGAATTGTGGGTTTATGATCAAGATTATCTATGAACAATATTTGAATCTTCTCTGAATTCTTTTATGTATGATTGGTTATCTTTGCAAGTCTCTTCGAATTATCAGTTTGGTTTGGCCTACTAAATTTATCTTTCTTGCAATGGGAGAAGTGCTTAGCTTTGGGTTCAATCTTGCGGTGTCCTTTCCCAGTGACAGCAGGGGCAGCAAGGCACGTATTGTATTGTTGCCATCGAGGATAAAAAGATGGGGTTTATATCATATTGCATGAGTTTATCCCTCTACATCATGTCATCTTGATTAAAGTGTTACTCTATTCTTATGAACTTAATACTCTAGATGCATGATGGATAGCGGTCGATGTGTGGAGTAATAGTAGTAGATGCAGAATCGCTTCGGTCTACTTGTCACAGACGTGATGCCTATATACATGATCATACCTAGATATTCTCTAACTATGCTCAATTCTATCAATTGCTCGACAGTAATTTGTTCACCCACCGTAATACTTATGCTATCTTGAGAGAAGCCACTAGTGAAACCTATGGCCCCCGGGTCTATTTTGCATCATATTAATCTCCCGTTATTTCCATTACTGTTTACTTGCTTTCTTTACTTTTACTCTCTATCATAAAAATACCAAAAATATTATCTTATCATCTCTATCAGATCTCACTCTCGTAAGTGACCGTGAAGGGATTGACAACCCCTTTATCGCGTTGGTTGCGAGGTTCTTATTTGTTTGTGTAGGTGCAAGGGACTTGAGCGTGACCTCCTACTGGATTGATACCTTGGTTCTCAAAAACTGAGGGAAATACTTACGCTACTTTACTGCATCACCCTTTCCTCTTCATGGGAAAACCAACGCAGTGCTCAAGAGGTAGCTGACCCCAAGGCTCAATATATAAATAGAGGGGCAGGGCTAGCACCTGGAACACATCAAGAATCACCAAGCCGTGTGCCGGCAACCCCGTCCCCTCTAGTTTATCCTTCGTCATAGTTTCCGTTGTGCTTGGCGAAGCCCTGCGGAGATTGTTCTTCTCCAACACCGTCACCATGCCGTCGTGCTGCCGGAACTCATCTACTACTTTGCCCGTCTTCCTGATCAAGAAGGCGAGGACGTTATCGAGCTGAACGTGTGCTGAACGCGGAGGTGACGTACATTCGGTACTTGATCGGGACGGATCGTGAAGGTGTACGACTACATCAACCGCGTTGATAAACGCTTTCGCTTTGCGATCTTCAAGGGTATGAAGATGCTCTCCCCTTCTCGTTGCTATGCATCTCCTAGACAGATCTTGCGTGATCGTAGGAATTTTTTTGAAATTGCATGCTACGTTCCCCAACAGTGGCATCTGAGCCAGGTCTATGCGTAGATGATATGCACGAGTAGAACACAAAGAGTTGTGGGCGATAGTAGTCATACTGCTTACCACCAACATCTTACTTTGATTCGATGGTATTGTTGGATGAAGCGGCCCGGACCGACATTACATGACCGCGTTCATGAGACTGGTCCTACCGATGTGCTTGGCACACAGGTGGCTGGCGGGTGTCTGTTTCTCCAACTTTAGTTGAATCGAGTTTGACTACGGCCGGTCCTTGTTGAAGGTTAAAACAGCACACTTGACGAAAAATCGTTGTGGTTTTTATGCGTAGGTAAGAACGGTTCTTGCTAGAAGCCCGTAGCAGCCACGTAAAACTTGCAACAACAAAGTAGAGGACGTCTAACTTGTTTTTGCAAGGCATGTTGTGATGTGATATGGTCAAGACATGATGAGATATGAATTGTTGTATGAGATGATCATGTTTTGTAAAAGTTATCGGCACCTGGTAGGAGCCTTATGGTTGTCGCTTTATTATATGAAATGCAATCGCCATGTAATTGCTTTACTTTATCACTAAGCAGTAGCGATGGTCGTAGAAGCAATAGTTGGCAAGACGACAACGACGCTACGATGGAGATCAAGGTGTCAAGCCGGTGATGATGGAGATCATAACGGTGCTTTAGAGATGGAGATCAAAGGCACAAGATGAGAATGGCCATATCATGTCACATATTTTGATTGCATGTGATGTTTATCTTTTATGCATCTTATTTTGCTTAGTACGGCGGTAGCATTATAAGATGATCCCTCACTAAATTTCAAGGTATAAGTGTTCTCCATGAGTATGCACCTTTGCTACAGTTCGCCGTGCCGAGACACCACGTGATGATCGGGTGTGATAAGCTCTACGTTCACATACAACGGGTGCAAGCCAGTTTTGCACGTGCAAAATACTCGGGTTAAACTTGACGAGCCTAGCATATGCAGATATGGACTTGGAACACTGAGACCGAAAGGCCGAACGTGAATCATATAATAGATATGATCAACATAGTGATGTTCACCACTGAAAACTACTCCATCTCACGTGATGATCGGACATGGTTTAGTTGATATGGATCACGTGATTATTTAGATGACTAGAGGGATGTCTATCTAAGTGGGAGTTCTTAAGTAATATGATTAACTGAACTTTAATTTATCATGAACTTAGTACCTGATAGTTTTTGCATATCTATGTTGTTGTAGATCAATGGCCCGTGCTACCGTTCCCTTGAATTTTAATGCGTTCCTAGAGAAAGCTAAGTTGAAAGATAATGGTAGCAACTACACGGACTGGGTCCGTAACTTGAGGATTATCCTCATTGCTGCACAGAAGAATTATGTCCTGGAAGCACCGCTGGGTGCAAGACCCGCTGCAGGAGCAACTCCAGACGTTATGAACGTCTGGCAGACTAAAGCTGATGACTACTCGATAGTTCAGTGTGCCATGCTTTACGGCTTAGAATCGGGACTTGAAAGACGTTTTGAACGTCATGGAGCATATGAGATATTCCAGGAGTTGAAGTTAATATTTCAAGCAAATGCTCGAGTTGAGAGATATGAAGTCTCCAACAAGTTCTATAGCTACAAAATGGAGGAGAACAGTTCTGTCAGTGAACACATACTCAGAATGTCTGGGTACCATAACCACTTGACTCAGCTGGGAGTTAATCTTCCTGATGATAGTGTCATTGACAGAGTTCTTCAATCACTGCCACCAAGCTATAAAGGTTTCATGATGAACTATAATATGCAAGGGATGGAAAAGACTATTCCCGAGCTCTTCGCGATGCTAAAGGTTGCGGAGGTAGAAATCTAGAAGGAGCATCAAGGGTTGATGGTTAAAAAACCCACTAGTTTCAAGAAAAAGGGCAAAGGGAAGAAGGGGAACTTCAAGAAGAACAGCAAGCAAGTTGCTGCTCAAGGGAAGAAGCCAAAGTCTGGACCTAAGCCTGAAACTGAGTGCTTCTACTGCAAAGGGACTGGTCACTGGAAGCGGAACTGCCCCAAGTATTTGGCGGATAAGAAGGATGGCAAAGTGAAAGGTATATTTGATATACATGTTATTGATATGTACCTTACTAATGCTAGTAGCGCCTGGGTATTTGATACTGGTTTTGTTGCTCATATTTGCAACTCGAAACAGGGGCTACAGATTAAACGAAGATTGGCTAAGGACGAGGTGACGATGCGCGTTGGAAATGGTTCCAAGGTTGATGTGATCGCCGTCGGCGCACTACCTCTACATCTACCGTCGGGATTAGTTTTAGACCTGAATAATTGGTATTTGGTGCCAGCGTTGAGCATGAACATTATATCTGGATCTTGTTTGATGCGAGACGGTTATTCATTTAAATCAGAGAATAATGGTTGTTCTGTTTATATGAGTAATATCTTTTATGGTCATGCACCCTTGACGAGTGGTCTATTTTTTTGAATCTCGATTGTAGTGATACACATGTTCATAATATTGAAGCCAAAAGATGCAAAGTTAATAATGATAGTGCAACTTATTTGTGGCACTGCCGTTTAGGTCATATTGGTGTAAAGCGCATGAAAAAACTCCATGCTGATGGACTTTCGGAATCACTTGATGCTTGCGAACCATGCCTCACGGGAAAGATGACTAAGACTTCGTTCTCCGGAACAATGGAGCGAGCCACTGACTTATTGGAAATAATACATACTGATGTATGCGGTCCGATGCGTGTTGAAGATCGCAGCGGGTATTGTTATTTTCTGACCTTCGTAGATGATTTGAGCAGATATGGGTATATCTACTTAATGAAACATAAGTCTGAAACATTTAAAAGTTCAAAGAATTTCAGAGTGAAGTGGAAAATCATCGTTACAAGAAAATAAAGTTTCTACGATCTGATCGTGGAGGTGAATATTTGAGTTATGAGTTTGGTTTCATCTGAAACAATGTGGAATAGTTTTGCAACTCACGCCACCTGGAACACCACAGCGTAATGGTGTGTCCAAACATCGTAACCGTACTTTATTAGATATGGTGTGATCTATGATGTCTCTTACCAATTTACTGCTATCGTTTTGGGGTTATGCTTTAGAGACGGTTGCATTCACGTTAAATAGGGCACCATCCAAATCCGTTGAGACGACACCATATGAACTGTGGTTTAGCAAGAAACCTAAGTTGTCGTTTCTTAAAGTTTGGGGCTGCGATGCTTATGTAAAAAAGCTTCAACCTGATAAGCTCGAACCCAAATCGGAGAAATGTGTCTTCATAGGATACCCAAAGGAAACTGTTGGGTACACCTTCTATCATAGATCTGAAGGCAAGATATTCGTTGCTAAGAATGCATCCTTTCTAGAGAAGGAGTTTCTCTCGGAAGAAGTGAGTGGTAGGAAAGTAGAACTTGATGAGGTAACTGTACCTTCTCCCGAATTGGAAGATAGTTCATCACAGAAATCAGTTCCAGTGATTCCTACACCAATTAGTGAGGAAGCTAATGATGATGATCATGAAACTTCAGATCAAGTTACTACCAAACCTTGTAGGTCAACCAGAGTATGATCCGCACCAGAGTGGTACGGTAATCTTGTTCTGGAGGTCATGTTACTTGACCATGATGAACCAACGAACTATGAGGAAGCAATGATGAGCCCAGATTCCCCGAAATGGCTTGAGGCCATGAAATCTGAGATATGATCCATGTATGAGAACAAAGTATGGACTTTGGTGGACTTGCCCGATGATCGGCAAGCCATAGAAAATAAATGGATCTCCAAGAGGAAGACGGATGATGATGGTAGTGTTACTATCTACAAAGCTCGGATTGTCACAAAATGTTTTTGACAAGTTCAAGGTGTTGTCTACGATGAGATTTTCTCACTCGTAGCGATGCTTAAGTCTGTCCGAATCATGTTAGCAATTGCCGCATTTTATGAAATATGGCAAATGGATGTCAAAACTGCATTCCTTAATGGATTTCTTAAAGAAGAGTTGTATATGATGCAACCAAAAGTTTTCTCAATCCTAAAGGTGCTAACAAAGTGTGCAAACTCCAGCGATCCATCTATGGACTGGTGCAAGCATCTCGGAGTTGGAATATACACTTTCATAAGATGATCAAAGCATATGGTTTTATACAGACTTATGGTGAAGCCTGTATTTACAAAAGAGTGAGTGGGAGCTCTGTAGCATTTCTAATATTATATGTGGATGACATATTGTTGATTGGAAATGATATAGAATTTCTGGATAGCATAAAAGGATACTTGAATAAAAGTTTTTCAATGAAAGACCTCGGTGAAGTTGCTTATATATTAGGCATCAAGATCTATAGAGATAGATCAAGACGCTTAATAGGACTTTCACAAAGCACATACCTTGATAAAGTTTTTGAAGCAGTTCAAAATGGATCAGTCAAAGAAAGGGTTCTTACCTGTGTTACAAGGTGTGAAGTTGAGTAAGACTCAAAACCCGACCACAACAGAATATAGAGAGAGAATGAAAGTCATTCCCTATGCCTCAGTCATAGGTTCTATAAAGTATGCCATGCTGTGTACCAGACCTGCTGTGTGCCTTTCCATGAGTTTGGCAAGGGAGTACAATAGTGATCTAGGAGTAGATCACTGGACAGCGGTCAAAATTATCCTTAGGTACCTAAAGAGGACTAAGGAAATATTTCTTGGCTATGGATGTGATAAAGAGTTCATCGTAAAGAGTTACGTTGGTGCAAGCTTTAACACCGATCTAGATGACTTTTTGTCTTGATCTAGATACATATTGAAAATGGGAGCAATTAGCTAGAGTAGCTCCATGCAGAGCATTGTAGACATAGAAATTTACAGAATACATACATATCCGAATGTGGCAGACCCGTTGACTAAACTTCTCTCACAAGCAAAACACGATCACACCATAGCGCTCTTTGGCTGTTAATCACATAGCAATATGAACTAGATTATTGACTCTAGTAAACCCTTTGGGTGTTGGTCACATGGCGATGTGAACTATGGGTGGCAATTGATGTCGCTTGAAGCTACGTCGGTATTTCCCTAAAGAGGAAGGGATGATGCAGCACAGAGGCGGTAGGTATTTCCCTCGGATATGAAACCAAGGTTATCGAACCAGTAGGAGAACCAAGCAAGACAACGTAAACAGCCCCTGCACACAGATAACAAATCCTCGCAACCCGACGTGTTAAAGGGGTTGTCAATCCCTTCCGGGGTAGGGCGCCTCAAGATAGGCAAACGGACGTGAGATAAATTGTAGTAGATTGATAGATCAAACGCCAAATAAAATAAATAGAAATAAAACGCAGCAAGGTATTTTTGTATTTTTAGTTTAGTAGATCTGAAAATAAATGCAAAGGAAAAGTAGATCGCAAAGGCAAATATATGAGAAAGAAGACCCGGGGGCCGTAGGTTTCACTAGTGGCTTCTCTCAAGAAAAATAGCAAACGGTGAGTGAACAAATTACAGTTGGGCAATTGACAAAACTTCAAATAATTATGACGATATCCACGCAATGATCATTATATAGGCATCACGTCCAAGATTAGTAGACCGACTCCTGCCTGCATCTACTACTATTATTCCACACATCGATCGCTATCCAGCATGCATCTAGTGTATTAAGTTCATGCAAAAACGGAGTAATGCAATAAGAATGATGACATGATGTAGACAAGATCTATCTATGTAGAGATAGACCCCATCGTTTTATCCATAGTAGCAACGATACATACGTGTCAGTTCCCCTTCTGTCACTAGGATCAAGCACCGTAAGATCGAACCCACTACAAAGCACCTTTTCCCATTGCAAGATAAATAGATCAAGTTGGCCAAACAAAACCCAAATATCGGAGAAGAAATACGAGGCTATAAGCAATCATGCATATAAGAGATCAAAGAAACTCAAATAACTTTCATGGATATAAAAAGATAGATCTGATCATAAACTCAAAGTTCATCGATCCCAACAAACACACCGCAAAAGAGTTACATCATATGGATCTCCAAGAGACCATTGTATTGAGAATCCAGCGAGAGAGAGAAGAAGCCATCTAGCTACTAACTACGGACCCGAAGATCTACAAAGAACTACTCACGCATCATCGGAGAGGCACCAATGGAGGTGGTGAACCCCATCCGAGATGGTGTCTAGATTAGATCTGGTGGTTCTGGACTCTGCGGCGGCTGGATGAATATTTCATTGACTCCCCTAGGGTTTCTGGAATATTGGGGTATTTATAGAGCAAAGAGGCGGTTCGGGGGGCACCCGAGGTGGGCACGACCCACCAGGGAGCGCCTGGGCCTCCTGGCGTGCCCTGTGGGTTGTGCCCCCCTTGGGGCACCCCCCAGGCGCAGCCAGGGCCCATTACGTTCCTTCTGGTCCATAAAAATTCTCCGTGGAGTTTCGTTGCATTTGGACTCCGTCTGATATTGATTTCCTGCGATGTAAAAAACATGCAGAAAACAACAACTGGCACTTGGCACTATGTCAATAGGTTGGTACCAAAAAATGATATAAAATGACTATAAAACATCCAAGATTGATAATATAACAGCATGGAACAATAAAAAATTATAGATACGGTTGAGACGTATCAGCATCCCCAAGCTTAACTCCTACTCGTCCTCGAGTAGGTAAGTGATAAAAACACAATTTTTGATGTGGAATGCTGCCTAACATGTCACATCATATTCTTTTGTTTATAGCATGGACATTTGGACTTTTATGTGATTCAAAGCTGTAAGTGCATCTAGTGCCACCCCTAGTTGGTTTTGGAGTATTGACGACAAACTTGGTTGAGGGACTAATGTGTTTGTGAGAATTGCAGGATAACACATGTAGTAGTCCCTCATTGATTCGGTTTACCTACCGGAGATGATCCCTAAAAATGTGTGAAGACATTGAAGACAATGGTGGTATGTGAAGATATTCACAACGAAGATTATGATTCGAGAAGACATTCACGTGAAGACTATGGAGTGCGAAGACATAGTTGTTTCGCAGTTTCCTTTTCTTCTTTGTTGAGTCATAGGAACCACCGCACTGTTAAGTGGGGTCCAAGTGAACAAAGTCAGAGTGACTGAATTGATGCTCAACCAAATCCTATGTCTTCGAGTGAAGACAATGAGAGCAAATCTTATCCAGAGCTAGATGAGTCAGCTTTACTCTTAGCCCAAGTCAAGCTGCCGCGTGTGTTTGAAATCTGAGCATTGGACACGTGTCAGTTCCTTAGTGACCCAGGGTCATTTCGGACAAATCAGGTCGGGTTGCCTCCTGGCTATAAATAGCCCACCCCCTACACCATAAATTGGTGGCTGCTAAGAGTTAGTGCACGACTTTTGTCGTTTGAGAGCAACCCAGCTCCGAAGCATTTGAGAGAGAGACCCTTGCGAGGACAAAGCCCAAAACACCCAGAGCCAAAGAGTGTTAGGCATCACCGAAGTCTTTCTGTCCGCGTGATCTGAAGACTTATTACACTTGAGGACTGTGAATCCTCCAGCCGGTTACGCGTTGCGTTCTGAGCATCCAAGAGTCATCATGGATTGCCGGTGAACAAAGTCTGTGAAGGTTTGGAAGTCTACCTTGAAGACTTACCTGAGTGATTGGGCGAGGACTAAGTGTTCTTAGCTCAAGGGGAATAAGGTGAAGACGCGGTCTTCTGAGTTGAATCTTAGCCTCCTAACCAGACGTACAGTTGTCACAGCAACTGGAACTAGTCCAACAAATCCTTGTCCTCTCCAAGCAACTGGTTCTATCACTTCCCTCTCTTTACTTACAGTTTGTCTTCATGAAGTCATTGCCTTCTTGCATGATCTGATTGATTTCACTGTGTGAAGACTGTTGTTATTTGGCTTCATATTATCTTCCATCCTAATCCATACTACCTAGCTGCTAATAGTCTCCGTGCTTTCACTTTATTGCTTACCTGACTATGGCGTGTCTAGTGTAGTCTACCTTCCGCTGCATATCAATAGGTTCATTTCTATTGCCTGTCTTCGAAACTCCCATGTTTTGAAGACTTTCATAAAAATTGCCTATTCACCCCCCTCTAGTCGATAACTAGCACTTTCAATTGGTATCAGAGCAAGGTGCTCCCTTGTTCTATGTGATTCGGTTTTACCACCTGGAGTTTTAGCTATGTCGACTACAGGGATAATCAAAGTCTCCGCTGCGTGCCGTCTTCGACGGCACTGATTACCCCTACTGGAAGAATAAGATGCGCATGCATCTTGAAGCCATTGATGTCGACCTCTGGTATGTCATCAAGAACGGTGTTCCCAAGACCGGTGAAGGTGTCACCCCTGCTGATGTCAAGAAGGTCATTCAACTGGATTCTACTGCCAAGAACATCATTTGTGGTCATCTGACCAAAGGACAGTATGGACGTGTGAGTGCTCTGGAAACTTTGAAGCTAGTCTGGGACTGGCTCTCCAAGGTCAACAAAGGTGTCTCAACCCAGAGAGACTCAAGGATCAGTGTTCTCCGCAACCTCTTCAACCGCTTCAAGAGAAATGACAATGAGAATGTCCAGCTCACATTTGATTGCCTCACTGACATCACAAATGAGCTTCGCGCACTCAGCGCCACTGAGATCACCAAGCATGAAATCGTCAAAACACTTATGAGATTGCTTGACAGCTCATTCGACACCCTGGCCCTGATGATTCAAGAATGCCCTGACTTCAAGACTCTCGATCCGTCTGACATACTTGAGAGGCTCAACACACATCAGTTCCAGCAATCTGAGAAAGAGATATCTATGGTCCCAACTATGGCCGAACTCGTGCTTTGAAGGCAAAGGTTGTTTCCTCTTCCAAAGAAGATTCTGACAGCCGCTCTGAGGATCCTGAAGACATTGGAAAGGAGCTTGCTATGCTTGTGAAGAAGTTCCAAAAGTTTACCAAGAAGAAAGGCTTCAGAAGTCTTCAAGATCCAGCTCAAGAAACGATGAAGCTTCCACTCATGACCACAAGAAGAGAACATGCCACAAATGCAAGAAACCTGGCCACTACATCTCTGAGTGTCCACAGTGGGACAATGAGAACAAGAAGAAGATTAAGAGCAAGGAATATGATTCTGATGACAAGAAGAAGAAGAAATTCTCAAAGTCTTCTTCCAAGTCTTCGTCCAAGTCTTCATCACACAAGAAGAGCTCATCTGGCAAGGCTCGTGCTTTTGTTGGCAAGGAAATGGATTCAGAGGAGGAGTCTGCTTCTGAGGAGGCAGAGGTGGAGTCTGAGGAGGAGTCCGACTCTAGCGTTGCAAGTCTGGCTCTAGATACAGCCTACGTTGCCAAGTCCATCTTCAACGCTGAAGACAATGGCTCCGTTACCAACGCTGATGCAAATGACAAAGACAACTCTGCTCCCACCTACTGCTTCATGGCACGCGGTGCCAAGGTACACTCACGCGATGCCTACTTTCAAACTTCAAGTGAAGATGACTCTGATTGTGAATCCAAACCTAGCTACAAAACACTTGCTAAAATTGCAACTGAACAACAGAAAGCTATGGAACATATTCAAAAATTGCTAGACAAAAGCGATGACCTGTTGGACGTGGAAATGACCCGATCTCAGTCCTTAATTGAAGACATCAAAAATCTTCATGTTAAGTACGAGGAACTTGAAAGTCGTCATGAAACGCTCTCAACAACTCATGAAAAGCTTTCCTACGATTATCTTCAAAGGAAGCAAGACCTTGAGAAATTGAGAGCGGCTCATGAAGATCTTCAAAAAGAGAACGAGTCACTTCGCGCTTAACAGATCAGTCCCGCTCAGGAAGGATTTGAACCACAATGTCTAAAATGCCTTGAGCGTGATAACGCTACCTCTGTTGCTGAATGTTCCACTACCACTACTATTGCTGATGAAAATGACAGGCTGAAGACATTGCTTGAGACAGGAATGTACAAAAGTCTCAAAGGGCATCAAACACTATGTGATGTCCTCAAAAAGCAGATTCTGAACCGAAACCGTAGGAAAGAGGGTGTTGGGTTCGAGAGGAAAATGGATGTTGATGGCTCCTACTGGAAGCCTGAGCAGTACCCCGAAACCACATGGGTTGCTGCAAAAGGACCTTCAGTGGATCCATCCACCTTATCTGGCTTCACTTGTGCTAACCCAATTATCATTGATGAATCCTTTGATGCAAACTATAAACTATTTAAGAATCAGAATGGTGAAGTGTTTGCCAGGTATATTGGTCCTAACTGCAGGAATGGACCACCTATGAAGAAGATCTGGGTACCCAAAAGTTGTCTTGAGAATCTTCCTGTGAATGTCATCATGACACCATCTGGGAAGAAGACAAACCCCAGATCAAAGGCTTCATATGGTCCAAAGGCTTCATACGGAAAGAGGACTCACCAGAGTCACCCTAACGCCAATGTTTTGCAGGGAAATCATACTCAGACTTATGAATACGAGCGTGTTTCTTCAAACCGCTATGTTCATAAGACCAAGAACTATTCTGCTTATTCATATGAGTATTATTCACCACCTGCAAGGCTATTTGCTAGGGCTCCAAAGCCAAAGTTCTCAGATGCTGCACTTAGACTCATTGCTTCGAAGCCACCCCTGAAAATGTGGGTGGTTAAGAAAACTTAACTCTCTTTTGCAGGGAAAGGTCTCCAGCCGGAAATCATAGGCGTCTGATGCTATTGCTGGGGACCTAAAACATCTTGTGGGGCGCAAGATAAAATGCCCAAATGGTCTTACTATGTATTTTGTTCCTGAATCACTTGCCAATCATCCTATCAGTCCTAACCTGGATCTGAGCTTTGATAATCCGCTTGTTCGTCAAATGTTTATGCTTCACAATACCCTTGGTGAAGCCTATCCCCCTAACTGCACTGTAGGGTATGACACCACATGCTTCAGAATGGATTATGGACAGTGGATGCACTAATCACATGACTGGTGATTGAAGTCTTCTCATGGACTCAACCTTATGTCCATCTGACAAGAGTCACATCACATTTGCTGACACTGGTTAAAGCAAGGTATTGGGTCTAGGTAGAGTTGCAATCTCAAAGGATTAGCACATGGATAAAGTGATGCTTGTTGAATCCCTTGGTTTCAACTTAATGTCTGTCTCAATGCTTTGTGATTTGAACATGATTGTGATATTTGGAAAATATCGTTGTCTTGTGCTTATGGAGTCTGACAAATCTCTAGTCTTTGAAGGGTATCGAAAAGACGACCTGTACATGGTAGATTTCTCAGCAGGACCACAATTGGCCATATGTCTTCTAGCAAAAGCTTCAGAGTACTGGCTCTGACATCGGAGGCTAGGGCATGCTGGCATGAGGAACTTGTACACTCTCGCGAAGAAGAAACATGTCGTAGGCATCAAGGGCGTCAAGTTCAAGAAGGATCATCCGTGTGGTGTGATAACCCACAAGTATAGGGGATCAATTGTAGCCTCTTTCGATAAGTAAGAGTGTCGAACCCAACAAGGAGCTAAAGGTAGAACAAATATTCCCTCAAGTTCTATCGACCACCGATACAACTCTACGCACGCTTAACGTTCGCTTTACCTAAAACAAGTATGAAACTAGAAGTACTTTGTAGGTGTTTTTGGATAGGTTTGCAAGGTAATAAAGAGCGCGTAAATAAAAAGTAGGGGTTGTTTAGATAAAGACACAACTAAATTAGTTTTAGTAAAGAGCTTTTTGTCATGAGAAAGTTATTTGTCCCTAGGCAATCGATAACTAGACCGGTAATCGTTATTGCAATTTTATATGAGGGAGAGGCATAAGCTAACATAATTTCTCTACTTGGATCATATGCACTTATGATTGGAACTCTAGCAAGCGTCCGCAACTACTAAAGATCATTAAGGTAAAACCCAACCATAGCATTAAAGTATCAAGTCCTCTTTATTCCCATACGCAAACAACCTACTTACTCGGGTATATGCTTCTATCACTCACGCCACCCACCATAAGCAAATCATGAACGTATTGCAAACCCTACAGCGGGGATCCCTCACGCTTGCGCGACACGGAGAGCACCATAGGACAGCACCAGTAATAAAACATGCAACTCAAACCAATCACGATCATCAATTAACCCATAGGACAAAACGGATCTACTCAAACATCATGGGATAGCCATACATCATTGGGAAATAATATATAGCGTTGAGCACCATGTTTAAGTAGAGAGTACATCGGGTAAAAGAGGGTTTACACCGCTGCATAGAGGGGGGAAGAGTTGGTGATGATGGCGGTGAAGTTATTGGTGAAGATTGTGGTGATGATGATGGCCCCCAGTGGCACTCCGACGCCACCGGAAGCGAGGGGGAGAGAGCCCCCCTCCTTCTTCTTCTCCCTTGACCTCCTCCCTAGATGGGAGAAGGGTTTCCCCTCTGGTCCTTGGTCTCCATGGCATGGGAGGGGCGAGAGCCCCTCCGAGATTGGATCTGTCTCTCTGTCTCTCTCTGTTTCTGCGTTCTGGATTCCGCCCTTTCACCGTTTCTTTTATAACCGGAGATCCATAACTCCGATTGGATTGAAACCTTCGCCCAGATTTTTCTCCAAAAATTAGCTTTCTTGCGGCCAAAGAAGAGCAGCAACTGCCTTACGGGGTGCCCACGAGGGTCAGGGGCGCCCCCCCCTGCGTCGTGGCCCCCTCGGGCACCGTCTCACGTTGATTCTTCTTCCCATATTTCACAAATATTCCAAAAATATTCTCCGTCCGTTTTTATCCCATTTGGACTCCGTTTGATATGGGGTTTCTGCGAAACATAAAACATGCAACAGACAGGAACTGACACTGGGCACTGGATCAATATGTTAGTCCCAAAAATAGTATAAAAAGTTGCCAAAAGTATATGATAGTTGAATATTATTGGCATGGAACAATCAAAAATTATAGATACGACGGAGACGTATCATGGTGCCTGCAAAACTGGAAAGATGACTAGGACCAAGCATCCCTCAAAGACAATCATGACGACATCTCAACCCTTCAAGCTGCTTCACATGGACTTATTTGGACCTACTCACTACTCTACTCTCACCACCACCGCTTGTCTCTATGGCTTCGTCATTGTTGATGATTATTCTAGATATACATGGGTGTACATAATCCTTTACAAGAATGAAGTGCAGGATGTCTTCAGACGATTTGCCAACCGTGCCATGACGAACTATGGCATCAAGATCAAGCACATCAGAAGTGACAATGGCACAGAGTTCAAGAACATCAGCCTCGACACTTATCTTGATAAATTGGGCATCACTCATGAGTTCTCTGCTCCATACACACCCCAGCAGAATGGCATCGTGGAGCGCAAGAACAGAACACTCATTGAGATGGCTCGGACGATGCTTGATGAGTACAAGACTCCAAGGAAGTTCTGGCCTGAAGCCATTGATACTGCATGCCACGTCATCAACCGTGTTCATCTTCACAAGCTTCTGAAGAAGACATCCTATGAGCTCCTAACTGGTAAGAAGCCAAACGTCAGTTACTTCAGAGTATTTGGTGCTAAGTGCTGGATCAAGGATCCACATCACACTTCAAAATTTGCATTGAAAGCACATGAAGGTTTTATGCTTGGTTACGGAAAGGATTCGCACTCCTACAGAGTCTTCAACCTCTTTCACTATAAAGTGGTTGAAACTGTGGATGTGCAGTTCGATGAGACTAACGGCTCGCAAAGAGAGCACCTGCCAAATGTGCTAGATGAAGTCCCTCCTAGTGAATCGATTAAGCTTATGGAACAGGAGAAATCATACCTTCAGAGGCACAGGCTGAAGAAGAACTTATCATTTCTGCGCCAAACCAACCTGAAGACATTGCTCAACCTGAAGCCAGTGCTGAAGAAGAAGACAATGGTCAACAAGAGCAAAATCTTCGTCCAGTTCATCCTCGTGTTGCCAATGAAGTAAAGATTGAAAAGATAATTGATAGCATCAATGCACCTGGTCCACTCACTCGTTCAAAAGCAACTCAGCTAGCAAATTTCTGTGGGCACTTTGCATTTGTCTCTATATCTGAACCCAAGAAAGTTGCTGAAGCCTTTATGGAACCTGAATGGATTCAAGCTATGCAAGAAGATCTTCAATAATTCGAGCTGAACAATGTGTGGGAATTAGTCAAGCGTCCTGACCCTCGCAAACACAATATCATTGGCACCAAGTGGATCTATCGCAAAAAACAAGATGAGCATGGTCAGGTTGTCAGAAACAAGGCTCGTCTCGTCGCTCAAGGATACACTCAAGTTGAAGGGATTGACTTCGATGAAACATTTGCTCCCGTGGCCAGGCTTGAAGTCATTCGCATACTGCTAGCCTATGCCAACCATCACAACATCCTTCTGTATCAAATGGATGTGAAGAGTGTCTCTCTCAATAGCAAGATTGAAGAAGAAGTGTATGTTGCACAACCACCTGGCTTTGAAGATCCAAAACATCCTGATATGGTATACAAGCTCAACAAGGCACTGTATGGCCTCAAACAAGTGGTATGACACACTCAAAGACTTCCTGAGCAAAGGCTTCAAACCTGGTTCCCTAGATCCCACTCTCTTCATGAAGACATACGATGGTGAATTGTTTGTGTGCCAGATCTATGTGGATGACATTATCTTCGGCTGCACTGACAAAAGATACAGTGATGAGTTCGGGCACATGATGCAAGAGCAATATCAGATGTCCATGATGGGCGAGCTGAAGTTCTTCCTAGGTCTTCAAATCCATCAGCAGAGCAACGACATCTTCATATCTCAAGAGAAATACCTCAAAGATTGCCTGAAGAAGTTAGGAATGCAAGACTGCAAAGGTTACTCAACGCCAATGCCAACCAAAAGTCATCTCGGCCCTGACGACAATGGTAAAGAGTTCAATCAAAAGGTATACCGCTCCATGATTGGTTCTTTACTCTATTTATGTGCATCTAGGCCAGATATCATGCTTAGCGTTTGCATGTGTGCCCGATTCCAAGTGGCACCAAAGGAATCACATCACTTAGCTGTGAAGCGAGTTCTTCGATATTTGGCTTACACCCCAACACTAGGATTATGGTATCCAAAGGGCTCAGAGTTTGATCTAGTTGGATTCTCATATGCTGATTATGCTGGTGACAAGGTTGATCATAGGTCCACATCAAGCACATATCACTTTCTTGGATGATCTCTTGTATGTTGGTCTTCAAAGAAGCAGAACTATGTGTCTCTCTCCACTGCTGAATCCGAATACGTTGCTGCTGGATCTTGTTGTGCTCAGCCTTTATGGATGAAGCAAACTCTCAAGGACTATGGCATCCATCTGAAGCAAGTGCCACTTTACTGCAACAATAAAAGCGCCATCAAGATTGCAAATAACCCAGTTCAACACTCGAAGACAAAGCACATTGAAATTCATCATCACTTTCTCAGAGATCATGTCATGAAGGAAGATATTGATATCATTCACGTCAACACTGAAGAGCAATTGGCAAATATCTTCACAAAGCCCTTGGATGAGAAAAGGTTTTGCAAGTTGCGGTGTGAGCTAAATATCTTAGAATCCTCAAATGTCCTTTGATTGGACACACATCCTAACGCTTATGCATGTGATGACTTAGATGTGCAACACACGAAGTACAGTATATCTTCAATAAATGAAGACATACACTCTAAGTGTGAATACATTAATGTGGAATATGACTTCGAAGCGCCAGTGCGCCGTGTCTGGGTCTAATACTTCCTATACGGTGGGTAACGCCACCACCAAATTCTTGTTTGAAGTGTTTCATTTGGCGTCGCATTTGGTCTGTCTTCAACATTGATTTGACTTCATGTTTATCTTCACAATGTTGATTTGGTCTTATACTGATATATATACATATATTTGTGTTCTGTCCTCTACAGCATTCACTTATAGTTATGTCTTCTTGTTTGAATCTTTTTGATCTAAGTGAATGTGATCGGACCCTAGCCCCTTCTATGCTTCTACCTTAGATTCTATCTATCTAAATCATATGTATTATATTGAAACTGTTGAATGTCTTCTCTGCGTCCTTGTCAGCAGAAGATACAGAGACAAAAGTTGAATCTGTTTTAATGCTATATCCTTATTGCCTGAAACCCGGAGAAGCCGGAACGACCACCCGACAGTCCAGGCGTGCGTGGGAACATGGAACAACTTCCAATGTGTTGCATGCATACCACATGTCCTTCAGATGTGAACCGCCAGGGGCACCTGTGTAATTACGCTATGCTGTCCCTTTCCTTATAAATACACAACTCACCGTGGTCATTATTTCTTCTTCCACCTCGCACAAACCCTAGCGCCTCCGCTAGCTCACGTCGACGCCGGAGACGAAGCGCTTAGCTGCCGCGACCTCTTCGACGCCGTCCTCACGCCGGCCGCGGACCTCGTCCTCTCTTCCGCTGCCATAGGTGTCTTCCGCCGCCAAGTTAGGGCGCGGAAGATCGAACTGCTCGGCCTCCCTCTCAGCTTCATCCAGCAGTTCTTCGTGTGGTAATTAAAACTTACTTTTACTACCTTTTTGATTCATCAGATTCATCCACTTCAACCAAAAGTGGTTTCTCAACTTCCAAAGCTGCATCTATCTTCTTCTGCATCTCATATCTTGCAAAAGTATATTCACTTATGCTTCACAACTAGTTAGATTCCTCACTTGTACTTATTCTTGGATTCATACAAATCTGGAACCGACTCTCATCAAATAAGTGAATGTCTTCGCGTTATAGGTCAATGTCTTCAAAATGATTTATCTTCAAAATCTTCTGAGAATGCATATGACCTCTTCCCTTCCCTCGCAACTCTAATGCTGTCACAGGTACATGTCCGTGGGAGAATCCCTTGGTTCTCATGGTCTGCATTCATTTGCAGAGTTCTTACAGCGACACATCAATTCTCCTGAAGCCAGTTCCTGTCTAACCAGCAGACGGAAGCCATTCACAGTTTTGAAGCCCTTCAGTTTGAATATAATGGCAACAGAGAAATCAGCTAGAAAGGGCGGCATGCAGCGCCGTGGGGATACATCTAAGGATTTGCCTCCTGGTCTGTATGAACTGTACAAGACAGATCCTGAAGAAAGCTATGGCCAGCGCAAGACTCGAATCCAATGGATTCGACGATATTGGGCGGAACAATGGTTCAAGTATAACTTTGTGACCCAAGAGTATGCTGAGAATAATGCCATCAAGCGACCATGGGGAGATATTCTCTATAGAAATCTTCAGCCCAAGACCAAGTCTGAAGCCATTGCTCAAGGCTTCTACCCTTGCATGCTCCGTGGACCGCAGCCAGACAATGCCGACCCATCATCTCTGCTATGGTGCCGAGAAGAAAATCTCTTCAAGCGCAATTTCCGGTTTGCAAAGGAGTCTGCTGCAAAGAACAAGAAAGCATTTGGACTCGACTTCAACCCTGGTCCATCTGCTCCGAGGGGCTGATGGCACCCGTGATGCTGATCCAAATGTCATCGGCCCCTTCTATAACCTCGAAGGTCTTCTCACTCACATTGCTGTTCAGGGGGCCGCTGTGGATCACTGAGCTGATGACACAGATTCTGATGAAGCGCCAGCTCCACCTAAGCCGCAGAAGCAAAAGAAAACAAAGGCTTCAAAGCCCTCCGCCGCACCAAGAGCTTCGCGTGTGAAGCCATTGGCCTCTGCACCTCCTGAAGCCAGTGTGAAATCTGAAGATCTTTCTCATGTCTCCAAGAAGACAGAGAAGTCCAAGAAGAAGAAGAAGCTCATCAAGAGTTCTGCGCAAGAACTGACCCCTGCTGCCGTTCTATGCAATGAGGATGCCACCATTGATCTGTCCAGCGATGAAGATCTTGGTGATGATGCACTTGAGTTACTGATCAAGAGCAAGCAAGAGGCAGATATCTTCAACGATCTGCCCCTCATTGAAGTGGATATTTTGAATAACTTCATTGATGAATGGTTTGACAACCCAAGCCTCAGCATCGATGATCTTCATCGCTGGACAGATCAATGGTGGCATCCTCATTGCACAGAACGAAATATAGCAACCACCCATATGGACCCGCTTGAAGACTATCAACTCATATGCTTCTCCCCCTTTTGCCAGTAAGGACCAAAAAGGTTTGAAGACATAGAGCATCTACTCATTCCCATCAGAAGTAGATGAAGGTGCAGGGTCGACATTGGAGTCCGGTGGTGCAGAGGGGCCTGGTGCATTGTCGAGACGCGGTGAGGTCATGGTTGGTGAAGTGGCATCGTCTTCTTCATCGACGACTCTCGCAACAATAGTTGCAGCCGAAGATGAATACTCCGAGTCTTCTAAGGAAGGAGTACGATGCAAGACGGCATTTCGAGGAGGCGTGGAATCAAATTTGTAGCGCTCAGTGAAGCCATCTTCGCGAAGATCATCTTCAGAGCTTAGCAATGTCAGACTCTTCCAGGACCTCCGACAGGCTTCATGTGATACGAATGCATTCTTGGTGGCAAGATTTCGAATGCGATTAACATCCTCCAAGAGGCTCTGCATCTGACGCTTCAGTCAGTCATGGTGCTTATCCTGTTTCTGATGCAAGGCCACAAGAAGCTCTCGGTCATTGAGTACACGAGATCGCTTCTGAGGCCTTTGAGCAATGGTGCTTTAGTGGCTTCAGTAGTTGCACGATGAGGTGCACGTGTATTTCCAGCCAGAGGATAAACACGAGTTGCAGCAAGAACTCCCTCAATTGGTTGCGAAAAGCTTTGGCGATCAACATTATGAACATAAATTGGCTCCTTGGCAGGCTCAGGGTAGATTGCTTCGACAGACATATCAACCTCAGGCAAGAAGATAAGATGGTTGTGTGCAGGGGGCTGATAGTTGACAGAAGAGTGAAGCTTGATTAAGCGCATCACCCATGGAGCATAAAACTTCAAGCCAAATAGATCAATTCCAGATGCAGCAAGTTGCATGATGAAGAAATCTTGAGCATTGAAGCTGATGCCATTGAGAATATAGAACACCAATGTCTTCATCGTGCCTTCAAGCTTGGCTGCAGGAGAATGTCCTTTGACGGGCCATAGAGTTCGCATTACAATGTGATAAATGGTGCGGGGCAGATACTCGAGGTCTTCGACAAAGAATTCCTTCGGATATTCAGCATCTTGTGGCAGTGGCTTCATCATGCTGAGCATCTGACTCATGTTGGGCTTAGGCTTCTGAAATATGCTCTCCAGCGCATTCCTGTGTAGCTGACAACTAGGTTCATAGAGCTCACCTGGAGTGGGCAGGGAAGTAAGCTCAATGATGTCTTGAGCTTTGGCTTCATGGTGTACATCACCTGTCATCCACTCAAGGACCCAAGTCTTCGGATCCCTGTTGTAGCCACGAATGTGAAGAGTGGCATAGAATTGCAGTAGGAGCTCTTCATTCCAATGCTCTTTGTCAGTGACGAACTGTAGAAGGCCAACATCTCTGAGGCAGTCTAGACCTTCTTCTAAGCAGGGCAGACCAGCAATGGCTTCACAATCCAGACGCATGTGAGGAAAGATGCGCCCTTGATTGTATAATACACAGGAGTAATAACTGCGCTGCTGATAGCTCCAAAAGCGATCTGATGAGATTCTTGGCTTCGAGTACGGGTTTTTGGCACTGTCAAAGAATGTGTTGTGTGCCCTGAAGCTGTTGACATTGAACGATCCTGGCGATGTTGCAGCATAGGGGAATCTTGGCAGTCTGGGCTTTGGCTTCTGGACCCGAGGCCTGTGCTCCACATGGTATGCAAATTGTGGTCCGGGAGCAGGAGGAGGAACCAGAACCGGCCATCGAACAGTGACAAGTTGGCCGCGATCATATGCCTGCTCAATAGTGTGAGGCCTTGGAGGTGGTACAGCAGCATTGGCATTGACAGGGGCTTCAAGTTGCACACTGGCTTCAGGCGCAACATTAGCTTCAGGCGCCACAGTGTCTTCAGCCATGACAACGTCATTGGCTTCAGTAGAGTTTTTTGTGGCTGCCTCAATGTGTTCAACCTCCGTTTCAATAACAGGAGGGTCTGGTACAGACACGTTCTCCTCGAGAACAACTTCTTGAGTGATAGGGGGTGTGGCACTTCTTTCTTCTTCTTGACGTGGTTCTTGGTTGTCATCGGCTGATGCAGCCAGAATGTCTTCAGCAGCTTTTGCTTCAGACTCAGAGACGTTCGTAGTTGGAGTGGCTTCAGGAAACACTTGGCGTGCAACTGAACTTTGTTGCACTTCTCCTTCTGGAACGATCGACATGGCAACCTGTGGCCTAGGGCATTTGCGAAGCCTGCGGAAAGCGGGCGACACTATTGGTGATGGAGTGGTCTGCACCATGTAATTGTCATCGTCAAGCACCGGAGTGGTGACTTGAGGTGGGGGAGTACGGGGTGTATCATCTTGACTTGGTGTGTCTTGTTGGGGGTGATCAGCCCATGATGCATCTTGAGCAATTGGCGTCAAGGGACGACCAATGCTGATGAGTTTGCTGTTCGTGAGAACAGACGATGATACTAGTTGGTGCTCGATCTGAGGAAGGACTTCATCATCTTCTACATTGTCGTCATGACTAATGTCTTCAGCTGTGATGGGGTCGACAACTGGAATTTCTTCATCTTCAGGAGCCTCTGTGGAAGCAGGCTCATGAACTACAAGTTGACGCTCTTGGTTTGTGGAGGCAGGACGAGCAACTAAGATGGGCTCGACAACAAGTGGCTCTGTGGCAGTAGCGTGATCTTTCCGCGAAGACTTTGTCTTCGGCTTCTTGGTTGATGGAGCACCATCAGAGGCATTCTTGTGCTTGCGCTTTCTGGCTTCGGCCTCAGCTGCCCTTGTCTTCTTTAGTTCTGAAGCTGTTGTGGGGACCTTAGGCTTTGAGCCTGTCATGCTGGCAGGAAAGACAATGCGAGGTGCTTCCTGCCTTGATGCTTTAGCTTAGGCCACAACAGGCTTCTTCTTTTGTTTGGCAGTCATCTTGGGGTCGATGCCAGGACGCCCAAGTGCCTTGCGCTTTTCGGCCTCATTGTGAACTTGAACACATTTTCTTGTGGAGAGTTTCATCCGCTCTCTTGAACCTTTTGCTTCTTCATGCTTCTTGTGAAACTCTTCCTTGAGGTTATGCAGCATCTGCTTGAAGCTTTGAACATCAGCCACACTTAGCTTGGCCATGTTCCTCTTGAATTGAGCTTTCTCATGGTCAATCTTGTTCTTCAGCTCGACGATCTTCTGAGCTAGAGCCAGCTCATTAGCAATGGCTCCATGGAATGTGACACTGATGCCAATAGGAAGCTGAAGATCATCGATGCTGAGGCTTGGGTTGTCAAACCATTCATCAATGAAGTTATTCAAAATATCCACATCAAAGAGGGGCAGATCGTTGAAGATCTCCGCCTCTTGCTTGCTCTTGATCAGTAACTCAAGTGCATCATCCCAAGATCTTCATCGCTGGACAGATCAATGGTGGCATCCTCATTGCACAGAACGGCAGCAGGGGTCAGTTGTTGCACAGATCAATGGTGGCATCCTCATCACCACCGGACTCCAACGTCGACCCTGCACCTTCATCTACTTCTGATGGGAACGAGTAGATGCTCTATGTCTTCAAACCTTTTTAGTCCTTACTGACAAAAGGGGGAGAAGCATATGAGTTGATAGTCTTCAAGCGGGTCCATATGGGTGGTTGCTATATTTTGCCTAGTGGTTACAACTCTCGATTTTTTTATACATTTGGTTCTTTGGGTTGTAACACTTAAACTCGATAGTCGTCTGCTACTTCGTCTGCTATTCTGTGATGCGATGATAAATTCCACATGAAGTCATTCCGCAGACATCCATTTTTCATTATGCATGTCATTGTATTCGCTATATCTGTATATGCATGATGAATTGTCTTCATAGGTTGAAGAAGATCTCCACAAGTAAAACCTGCCATGTGCATTTGCATTCAAGAGCAAACTAATTATATGCACATCTTCAGGGGGGAGCCTTTTGGCTACTTATGAAGACAATGACTTAATCCTTACAATTTCACATACTTTTATCCCCGTTGAAAACTTCAACCAGTTTGTCATCAATCACCAAAAAGGGGGAGATTGTAAGTGCATCTAGTGCCACCCCTAGTTGGTTTTGGAGTATTGACGACAAACTTGGTTGAGGGACTAATGTGTTTGTGAGAATTGCAGGATAACACAGGTAGTAGTCCCTCATTGATTCGTTTACCTACCGGAGATGACCCCTAAAAATGGTGAAGACATTGAATACAATGGTGGTATGTGAAGATATCCACAACGAAGATTATGATTCGAGAAGACATTCACGTGAAGACTATGGAGTGCGAAGACATAGTTGTTTCGTAGTTTCCTTTTCTTCTTTGTTGAGTCATAGGAACCACTGCGCTGTTAAGTGGGGTCCAAGTGAACAAAGTCAGAGTGACGGAAGTGATGCTCAACCAAATCCTATGTCTTCGAGTGAAGACAATGAGAGCAAATCTTATCCGGAGCTCGATGAGTCAGCTTTACTTGTAGCCCAAGTCAAGCTGCCGCCGTGTGTTTGAAATCTGACCGTTGGACACGTGTCAGTTCCTTAGTGACCCAGGGTCATTTCGGACAAATCAGGTTGGGTTGCCTCCTGGCTATAAATAGCCCACCCCCTACACCATAAATTGGTGGCTGCTCAGAGTTAGTGCATGACTTTTGTTGTTTGAGAGCAACCCACCTCCGAAGCATTTGAGAGAGAGATCCTTGCAAGGACAAAGCCCAAAACACCCAGAGCCAAAGAGTGTTAGGCATCACCAAAGTCTTTCTGTCCGCATGATTTGAAGACTTATTACACTTGAGGACTGTGAATCCTCCAGCCGGTTAGGCGTCGCGTTCTGAGCATCCAAGAGTCATTGTGGATTGCCGGTGAACAAAGTTTGTGAAGGTTTGGAAGTCTACCTTGAAGACTTACCTGAGTGATTGGGCGAGGACTAAGTGTTCTTAGCTCAAGGGGAATAAGGTGAAGACGCGGTCTTCTGAGCTGAATCTCAGCCTCCCTAACAAGACGTACAGTTGTCACAGCAACTGGAACTGGTCCAACAAATCCTTGTCCTCTCCAAGCACCTGGTTCTATCACTTCCCTCTCTTTACTTATAGTTTGTCTTCATGAAGTCATTGCCTGCTTGCATGATCTGATTGACTTCACTGTGTGAAGACTGTTGTTATTTGGCTTCATATTATCTTCCATCCTGGTCCATACTACCTAGCTGCTAATAGTCTTCGTGCTTTCACTTCATTGCTTACCTGGCTATGGCGTGTCTAGTGTAGTCTACCTTCCGCTGCATATCAATAGGTTCATTTCTATTGTCTGTCTTCGAAACTCCCATGTTTTGAAGACTTTCATAAAAATCGCCTATTCACCCCCCTCTAGTCGATAACTAGCACTTTCAAAAGCAATAGTCTAGTTTTGACATAATAATTTAGATACTCAAGCATATCAACAAGCAACCATGTCTTTCAAAATATCAACGCTAAAATAAGTTATCCCTAGCCCATCATGCTCAACCATTGATCCATTCATGAAACACACTCGAATATTAGCTACACCCAATACTTAAGTACGGTCATATTGCCTCCTAGTTGGTGCTTTTATGAGAGAAGATGGAGACTCAAATTCAAAATAAAAATTGCATAAAGTAAAAGAAAGGCCCTTCGCCGAGGGAAGTAGGGATTTGTAGAGGTGCCAGAGCTCAAAGCGAAAAAATAGAGATAAAAACATTCTGGGAGGTGTATCCATCCCACCAACGAAAACGACTTAGAGTTCCCAACACTTTCCATGCTAGATATATCATAGGCAGTTCCCAAACAGAAAATAAAGTTTATTCCTTTTTCCACCATACTTTCACTTTCCATGGCTAGCCGTATCCACGGTTGCCCTCCATACCAACACTTTCCAAGAAATTTATTATTTGACAACATAAAGTAAATTCATTTTTGCATTTCGGGATTGGGCATCCCTAAAACCTTTGCCTTACTCTCGTGCAATGACAAGTGAATAAACACACATCATGAGAATAAAAACACATCCAGCATGGAAAATATTAGCCACCCCTCACCGCTCCGCGAGCGAAACAAACACACAAAAGAGAAGTTTATTTTAAAAATTAGAGATGGCACATGCAAATTTGCTTAGAACGGCAAAAGAACACCGCATATAGGTAGATATAGTGGACTCATGTGGCAAAACTGGTTTAAAGGATTTTGGATGCACAAGTAGAGATCATACTTGGTGCAAAATGAAGGCTAGCAAAAGATTGAGAAGCGACCAACCAAGAAACGAATAATCTCATAAGCAAGAATTAAGCATAATTAACACTGAATAATGCACCACAAGTAGGATATAATTTCATTGCATGAATATTGACTTTCGTACTTGCATAGGGAATCACAAACCTTAACACCAATATTCTTACTAAAGCATAATTACTCATCAACATAACTCACATATCACATCATCATATCTCAAAACTATTACTAACAATCAAGGTTATTTTGTCCAATGATCTTCATGAAAGTTTTTATTATATCCTTCTTGGATATCTATCACTTTGGGACTAATTTTCATGTGTTGCTTTTCATAAGCTCAAACAAATATAAGTGAAGATCATGAGCATAAATTTTTTCTTTCTCTCAAAATAATTTAAGTGAAGCAAGAGAGAATTTCTTGAAAATTTTACTAACTCTCAAATAAATCAAAGTGAAGCAAGAGAGCATTTCTTCAAAATACTAAGCACACAGTGCAAAAGAAGATACAAGTGAAGCACTAGAGCAAGTCCATAGCTCATAAAAATTTAAGTGAAGCATAGAGAGCAATTCTAACAAGTCATGAAATAATTTTGGCTCTCCCAAATAGGTGTGTCCATACAAGACGCTCCAAGAAAAACACATATCATGTGACGAATAAAAATATAGCTTCGAGTAAAATACCGATGGTCGTTAGAAGAAAGAGGGGATGCCACTCGGGGGCATCCCCAAGCTTAGTTGGTTGCTCATTTTTGTATAATAGCTTGGTGATGACCCACAAGTATAGGGGATCTATCGTAGTCCTTTCGATAAGTAAGAGTGTCGAACCCAACGAGGAGCAGAAGGAAATGATAAGCGATTTTCAGCAAGGTATTCTCTGCAAGCACTGAAATTATAGGTAACAGATAGTTTTGTGATAAGATAATTTGTAACGAGCAACAAGTAACAAAAGTAAATAAAGTGCAGCAAGGTGTCCCAATCCTTTTTGTAGCAAAGGACAAGCCTGGACAATTTCTTATATAAAGGAAAACGCTCCCGAGGACACATGGGAATTATCGTCAAGCTAGTTTTCATCACGCTCATATGATTCGCGTTCGGTACTTTGATAATTTGATATGTGGGTGGACCGGTGCTTGGGTGAGGTCCTTACTTGGACAAGCATCCCACTTATGATTAACTCCTATTGCAAGCATCCGCAACTACAAAAGAAGTATTAATGTAAACCTAACCATAGCATGAAACATATGGATCCAAATCAGCCCCTTACGAAGCAACGCATAAACTAGGGTTTAAGCTTCTGTCACTCTAGCAACCCATCATCTACTTATTACTTCCCAATGCCTTCCTCTAGGCCCAAATAATGGTGAAGTGTCATGTAGTCGACGTTCACATAACACCACTAGAGGAGAGACAACATACATCTCATCAAAATATCGAACGAATACCAAATTCACATGACTACTAATAGCAAGACTTCTCCCATGTCCTCAGGAACAAACGTAACTACCCACAAAGCATATTCATGTTCATAATCAGAGGGGTATTAATATGCATAATGGATCTGAACATATGATCTTCCACCAAATAAACCAACTAGCATCAACTACAAGGAGTAATCAACACTACTAGCAACCTACAGGTACCAATCCCAGACTTAGAGACAAGAATTGGATACAAGAGATGAACTAGGGTTTGAGAGGAGATGGTGCTGGTGAAGATGTTGATGGAGATTGGCCCTCTCCCGATGAGAGGAGTGTTGGTGATGACGATGGCGATGATTTCCCCCTCTCGGAGCGAAGTGTCCCCGGTAGAACAGCTCCGCCGGAGCCCTAGATTGGTTCCGCCAAGGTTCCGCCTCGTGGCGGCGGAGTCTCGTCCCGAAAGCTTGCTTATGATTTTTCTTCGGACGAAAGACTTCATATAGCAGAAGATGGGCACCGGAGGGCCAACAGGGGGACCACGAGGCAGGGGGCGCGCCCAGGGGGTAGGGCACGCCCCCCACCCTCGTGGCCAGGGTGTGGGCCCCCTCTGGTATTTCTTCCGCTCAGTATTTTTTATTATTTCCAAAAACAACTTTCGTGGAGTTTTAGGACTTTTGGAGTTGTGCAGAATAGGTCTCTAGCATTTGCTCCTTTTCCAGCCCAGAATTCCAGCTGCCGGCATTCTCCCTCCTTATGTAAACCTTGTAAATTAAGAGAGAATAATCATAAGTATTGTGACATAATGTGTAATAACAGCCCATAATGCAATAAATATTGATATAAAAGCATGATGCAAAATGGACGTATCAACTCCCCCAAGCTTAGACCGCGCTTGTCCTCAAGCGGAAGCCGATAACGATAAATATGTCCACATGTTTAGAGGTAGAGGTGTCGATAAAATAAAATACGGATATGAAGGCATCATGATTAATCTTATAACAGCAACATATATGGATATTGTCATATGATCTCTTGTGCTCAAGTAATAATCTATTCACATTGTAAAGTATGAATCAGAAACTTTATTGAGAACCAACAAACTATAATCTCAGTCATTGAAGCAATTGCAATTTATCATAACATCAGAAAGAGTCTATGTCAGATCCTTTTAGCAAGTCCACATACTCAACTATCATTTAACCTTTCACAATTGCTAACACTCACGCAATACTCGTGGTTACGGCGTTTTAATCGGACACAGAGAAAGATAGGGGCTTATAGTTTTGCCTCCCAACCTTTTACCTCAAGGGTAATGTCAACAATAATAGTTCATGCTAACTTACATCCAATTAGATATATGTATCAGGATCTTTCCAACACACTGTGCTTGCCAAAGGATAAAATGTAAAAAGGAAAGGTGAAGATCACCATGACTCTTGCATAAGGTAGAAGATAAAAGTAAAAGATAGGCCCTTCGCAGAGGGAAGCAGAGGTTGCCATGCGCTTTCAGGGTTGGGTGCACAAAATCTTAATGTGAAAGAACGTCACTTTATATTGCCACTTGTGATATGGACCTTTATTATGCAGTCTGTCGCTTTTATTTCTTCCACATCACAAGATCGTATAAAGCTTATTTCCTCCACACCAATAAATCATACATTTTTAGAGAGCAATTTTTATTGCTTGCACCGATGACAACTTACTTGAAGGATCTTACTCAATCCATAGGTAGATATGGTGGACTCTCATGGCAAAACTGGGTTTAAGGGTATTTGGAAGCACAAGTAGTATCTCTACTTGGTGCAAAGAATTTGGCTAGCATGAGGGGGAAAGGCAAGCTCAACATGTTGGATGATCCATGACAATATACTTTATCTCAGATATAAGAAAACATAACCCATTACGTTGTCTTCCTTGTCCAACATCAACTCTTTAGCATGTCATATTTTAATGAGTGCTCCCGGTGATAAAAGATGTCCACGATAGTATATTTATATGTGAACCTCTCTTTCTTTATTACTTCCTATTAATTGCAACGATGACCAAAGCTATGTTTGTCAACTCTCAATAATTTTTAATCATCATACTCTTTCTATGTGAAGTCATTACTCTCCATAAGATCAATATGATCTCTTTGTTTCTTTTTATTCTTTCTCTTTTCTTTTATCCCCTCAAGATCATAGCAAGATAATCAAGCCCTTTACTCAACACTAATCTTTATTATATAGCTCACGGACTCGATTACATAAAGGGATCATAAGCAAAACTCAAAACTAAATCATACTAAAAACTTTATTCTACTAGATCAAGATATTACTAAAAGGATCGAACTAAGAAAAAGGGTAAAGATAGGAGTGTGATGGTGATACGATACCGGGGACCTCCCCCAAGCTTGGCAGTTGCCAAGGGGAGTGCCCATACCCATGTGATTATATCTCCTTCGTTGGTGAGGAAGGTGGTGGAGTTGTTGATTGTGTGGGCTTGTCGTCCATCTTCCAAGGCATAGGCTCACCATCATAGAAGGATGATCGGGTCTCCGGGATCCTCAAATCTGCAGCCAAACTCATCCTCTTGAATCTATATTCATACTCACAGTTTTGGTTTTGCAGGTCATAGATTTGGGCTTGGAGGTGCTCGATCTTCTCGTGAAGCTTGAAGATGGTCTCCCCAATGTTCTTGGCATCCAGCTTGTGGTTGTTGGTGAACTCCACGATCATCATGTGGTTGGAGTTGAGTCCACATTCCACCATCCCCTGGCACTTGAAAACTTGTTGCTCCATTGCTTCGAGCCTCATCTCCACGCTTCCAGTCCCCTTCGGTCCCTCAACATCGCGGATGTGCAGCAACCCATCACGCATCTCAATGGTTTGAGGGTGTCGCAGCACCTCCGCGAGGTAAGGGTTCATGACCTTCTCAAAGAACTTGTCCTTGGGGGCGCTTGGAGACGTCATGATGATCTAGATCTGTCAGAAAAACAGCTCAAAACGAAAACAGAGGACAATTGCGTGATATAGGAGTCAAAACCCTCGGGAGATTATATAATGAATTTTTACCGACCAAAATACGTATCGTGCAAGAAAACAAAGTCCGGAGAGCACACGAGGTGCCCACGAGGTAGGGGGGCGCGCCCAGGGGGTAGGGCGCGCCCTCCACCCTCGTGGAGGCCTCGTGTCCTTCCTGGACTGTTTCTTATTTTTCTATTTTTCTAAATATTCGAAAACGGAGAAAAATTGCCATTAGAACTGTTTTGGAGTCGGTTTACTTACCGTACCACATACCTATTCCTTTTCGGAGTCTGAAACATTCTGGAAAGTGTCCCTTATGTATTCCTCCGGGTTACGGTTTCAATAACATTGGTTTCAACATTTATAGGATTACCTGAGATGTAATGTTTGATTCTTTGACCGTTCACCACCTTCGGATTTGTGCCTTCGAAGTTGTTGATTTTTATGGCACCGGAACGATAGACCTCCTTGATAACGTAAGGACCTTCCCATTTAGAGAGAAGTTTCCCTCCAAAAAATCTTAAATGAGAGTTGTATAGCAATACATAATCACCTACATTAAACTCACGCTTTTGTATCCTTTTGTCATGCCATCTTTTAACTTTTTCTTTAAACAATTTGGCATTCTCATAGGCTTGGGTTCTCCATTCATCAAGTGAGCTAATGTCAAATAACCTCTTCTCACCGGCAAGTTTGAAATCATAATTGAGCTCTTTAATGGCCCAATATGCCTTATGTTCTAGTTCGAGAGGTAAGTGACATGCTTTTCCATAAACCATTTTATACGGAGACATACCCATAGGATTTTTATATGCAGTTCTATAGCCCCATAATGCATCATCAAGTTTCTTGGACCAATTATTTCTAGATCTATTAACAGTCTTTTGCAAAATTAATTTGAGTTCTCTGTTGCTCAATTCTATTTGACCACTAGATTGTGGGTGATAAGGAGATGCAATTCTATGATTAACATCATACTTGGCAAGCATTTTATGGAAAGCACCATCAGTCATTAAATATCTAGGGACTCCAAACCTCAGAAAAATAACTTCTTTAAGCATCTTAATAGAGGTGTTATGATCAGCACTACTAGTTGGAATAGCTTCTACCCACTTAGTAACGTAATGAACAACAACTAAAATATGTGTATATCCATTAGAGGCAGGAAACGGTCCCATATAATCAAAGCCCCAAACATCAAATGGTTCAATAACAAGTGAATAGTTCATAGGCATTTCTTGACGTCTACTAATATTACCAATTCTTTGACATTCATCACAAGATAGGACAAACTTACGGGCATCCTTGAAGAGAGTAGGCCAATAAAAACCGGATTGCAATACCTTATGTGCAGTTCTGTCTCCAGCGTGGTGTCCTCCATAAGCCTCGGAGTGACACTTGCGTAGGATCTGTTCCTGTTCATGCTCAGGTACACAACGTCTAATAACACCATCTACTCCTTCTTTATAAAGATGTGGGTCATCCCAAAAGTAATGTCTCAAATCATAGAAAAACTTTTTCTTTTGCTGGTATGTGAAACTAGGTGGTATAAATTTAGCAACAATATAATTGGCATAATCAGCATACCATGGAGCAGCACGAGAAGCATTTATGACATTTAATTGTTCATCAGGAAAGCTATCATCAATAGGTAGTGGGTCATCAAGAACATTTTCTAACCTAGACAAGTTGTCTGCAACGGGGTTCTCAGCTCCCTTTCTATCAATAATATGCAAATCAAATTCTTGAAGCAAGAGAACCCATCTAATAAGTCTAGGTTTAGCATATTTCTTTTCCATAAGATATTTAATAGCAGCATGATCAGTGTGAATAGTTACTTTGGAATCAACAATATAAGGTCTGAACTTATCACATGCAAATACAACTGCTAAAAATTCTTTTTCAGTGGTAGCATACTTTCTTTGGGCACTGTCTAGAGTTTTACTAGCATATTGAATAACATTTAATTTATTATCAACTCTTTGCCCTAGAACAGCACCTACAGCATAATCACTAGCATCACACATAATTTCGAAGGGTAAATTCCAATCAGGTGGCTGAACAATAGGTGCAGAAATCAATGCTTTCTTAAGTATTTCAAATGCTTCTACACAATCATCATCGAAGACAAAAGGTATATCTTTTTGTAATAAATTAGTCAGGGGCCGAGAAATTTTTGAGAAGTCCTTAATGAACCTCCTATAAAAGCCGACATGACCAAGGAAACTTCTTATACCTTTGATGTCCTTAGGACAGGGCATCTTTTCAATAGCATCAACTTTAGCTTTATCAACTTCAATGCCTCTTTCAGAAAATTTATGCCCCAAGACAATACCTTCATTAACCATAAAGTGGCACTTCTCCCAATTCAAGACAAGGTTAGTTTCTTCACATATCTGCAAAACTCGATCAAGGTTGCTTAAGCAGTCATCAAAAGAGGATCCATAAACGGAGAAATCATCCATGAAAACCTCACAAATCTTTTCACAAAAATTAGAGAATATGGCCATCATGCATCTTTTAAAGGTAGAAGGTGCATTACATAAACCAAAAGGCATATGTCTATAAGCAAAAGTACCGAAAGGGCAAGTAAAAGTGGTCTTAGATTGATCATCAGCTGACACGGGTATTTGAGAGAAACCAGAATAGCCATCTAGAAAGCAAAAATGTGTATGTTTGGATAGTCTTTCTAGCATTTGATCAATAAAAGGTAAGGGGTAATGATCCTTTTTAGTAGCTTTATTTAGTTTACAGAAATCAATTACCATCCTATAACCTGTAATAATTCTTTGTGGAATCAATTCATCTTTATCATTAGGAACGATAGTAATACCTCCCTTCTTAGGGACACAATGGACAGGACTTACCCACTGACTATCAGCAACTGGATAAATTATACCTGCCTCGAGGAGATTTAGTATTTCCTTTCTTACCACTTCTTTCATTTTAGGATTCAGCCGTCGTTGATGATCAATAACTGGTTTGGCATCTTTCTCCAAATTTATTTTGTGTTGGCATAGAGTGGGACTAATGCCCTTAAGATCATCAAGAGTATATCCAATAGCAGCACGGTGCTTCTTCAGAGTTTTCAATAATTTTTCTTCCTCCTTCTCTGAAAGGTTAGCACTAATAATAACAGGATATATCTTCTTGTCATCAAGATAAGCAAATTTAAGAGTATCAGGCAATGGTTTAAGCTCAAACACGGGATCACCCTTGGGTGGAGGAGGATCCCCTAGGATTTCAACAGGCAAGTTGTGTTTCAGAATAGGTCCCTGTTTAAAGAATACTTCATCTATTTCCCTTCTTTCATTCATAAACATATCATTTTCATGGTCTAGCAAATATTTTTCTAAAGGATCACTTGGAGGTACGGCAATAGAAGCAAGACCAATAATTTCATCTTTGCTAGGTAATTCCTCTTCACGGTGTTGTCTACGAAATTTAGAGAAGTTAAACTCATGAGACATATCACCTAGACCAATAGTAACAACATCCTTTTCGCAGTCTATCTTAGCATTAACAGTGTTTAAGAAGGGTCTACCAAATATAATGGGACAGAAGCTATCTTGTGGGGAACCGAGAACAAGAAAATCAGCAGGATATTTAGTTTTCCCACACAAGACTTCAACATCTCTAACAATTCCAATTGGTGATATAGTATCTCTATTGGCAAGCTTAATGGTAACATCAATATCTTCTATCTCAGCAGGTGCGATATCATGCATAATTTCTTTGTATAAGTCATGAGGTATTGCACTAGCACTAGCACCCATGTCACATAAGCCATGATAACAATGATCTCCTATTTTAACAGAAATAACAGGCATCCCTACCACAGGTCGATGCTTATCTTTAGCACAGGGTTTAGCAATTCTAGCAGTTTCAGCACAGAAATGAATAGCATGCCCATCAATATTATCAGCCAAGAGATCTTTAACCATAGCAATATTAGGTTCAACTTTAACTTGCTCAGGAGGTGTATAAGTTCTAATATTGCTTTTACGAACCACAGTTGAAGCTTTAGCATGATCCTTTATTCTAACAGGGAAAGGTGGTTTCTCAACATAAGCAGTAGGGACAATAGGATCATTATAAGTGATAGTCTTTTCTTCAACTTTAATAGGTGCAGCTACTTTCACTTCTATGGGAGGATGATATTTAAACCACTTCTCCTTAGGGAGATCAACATGAGCAGCAAAAGATTCACAAAAAGAAGCTACTATCTCAGAGTCAAGTCCATATTTAGTGCTAAATTTACGGAAAACATCGGTATCCATAAAAGATTTAACACAATCAAACTTAGGTGTCATACCTGACTCCTTACCTTCGTCGAGATCCCAATCTTCAGAATTGCGTTTAATTCTTTCCAATAAATCCCATTTGAATTCAATAGTCTTCATCATAAAATAGCCAACACAAGAAGTATCGAGCATCGTGCGATTGTTATCAGAAAGCCGAGCATAAATTTTTTTAATAATCATTTCTCTCGAGAGCTCATGATTGGAGCATGAATATAACATTGATTTAAGCCTCCCCCAAGCTTGAGCGATGCTTTCTCCTTCGCGAGGCCAAAAATTATACATATAATTACAATCACGATGAACAAGATGCATAGGATAGAACTTCTGATGAAATTCCAATTTCAATCGTTTGTAGTTCCATGATCCCATATCATCACATAGCCTATACCCATGTCAATGCATCTCCCTTCAAAGATAAAGGGAATACCTTCTTCTTGATAACATCATCGGGCAAACCTGCAAGCTTAAATAATCCACAAACTTCATCCACATATATTAGGTGCTCATCAGGATGTAATGTTCCATCTCCTGCAAAAGGATTAGCTAGCAGTTTTTCTAACATACCCGAAGGAATTTCAAAGTAGACATTTTCATTTTCAGTAGGTTGAGGAGCAACTCTTTTCTCTACTGGTCGGGGTGAAGATACCCCGAACAAGCCCCTCAGAGGATTACTTTCCATAGTAACAAGTGACAGTAAATTTTAGCACACTATATAAATTTTTCCTTACCAAATTCCACCTACCAAAGGCGCTTCACTCCCCGGCAACGGCACCAGAAAAGAGTCTTGATGACCCACAAGTATAGAGATATATCGTAGTCCTTTCGATAAGTAAGGGTGTCGAACCCAACGAGGAGCAGAAGGAAATGATAAGCGGTTTTCAACAAGGTATTCTCTGCAAGCACTGAAATTATAGGTAACAGATAGTTTTGTGATAAGATAATTTGTAACGAGCAACAAGTAACAAAAGTAAATAAAGTGCAGCAAGGTGGCCCAATCCTTTTTGTAGCAAAGGAAAATTTCTTATATAAAGGAAAACGCTCCCGAGGACACATGGGAATTATCGTCAAGCTAGTTTTCATCACGCGCATATGATTCGCGTTCGGTACTTTGATAATTTGATATGTGGGTGGACCGGTGCTTGGGTGATGTCCTTACTTGGACAAGCATCCCACTTATGATTAACTCTTATTGCAAGCATCCATAACTACAAAACAAGTATTAAGGTAAACCTAACCATAGCATGAAACATATGGATCCAAATCAGCCCCTTACGAAGCAACGCATAAACTAGGGTTTAAGCTTTTGTCACTCTAGCAACCCATCATCTACTTATTACTTCCCAATGCCTTCCTCTAGGCCCAAATAACGGTGAAGTGTCATGTAGTCGATGTTCACATAACACCACTAGAGGAGAGACAACATACATCTCATCAAAATATCGAACGAATACCAAATTCACATGACTACTAATAGCAAGACTTCTCCCATGTCCTCAGGAACAAACGTAACTACTCACAAAGCATATTCATGTTCATAATCAGAGGGGTATTAATATGCATAATGGATCTGAACATATGATCTTCCACCAAATAAACCAACTAGCATCAACTACAAGGAGTAATCAACACTACTAGCAACCTACAGGTACCAATCCCAGACTTAGAGACACGAATTGGATACAAGAGATGAACTAGGGTTTGAGAGGAGATGGTGCTGGTGAAGATGTTGATGGAGATTGGCCCTCTCCCGATGAGAGGAGCGTTGGTGATGACGATGGCGATGATTTCCCCCTCCCGGAGGGAAGTTTCCCCGGCAGAACAGCTCCGCCGGAGCCCTAGATTGGTTCCGCCAAGGTTCCGCCTCGTGGCGGCGGAGTCTCGTCCCGAAAGCTTGCTTATGATTTTTCTTCGGACGAAAGACTTCATATAGCAGAAGACAGGGGGGCGCACGAGGCAGGGGGGCGCGCCCAGGGGGGTAGGGCGTGCCCCCCACCCTCGTGGCCAGGGTGTGGGCCCCTCTGGTATTTCTTCCACTCAGTATTTTTTATTATTTCCAAAAACAACTTTCGTGGAGTTTCAGGACTTTTGGAGTTGTGCAGAATAGGTCTCTAATATTTGCTCCTTTTCCAGCCCAGAATTCCAGCTGCCGGCATTCTCCCTCCTTATGTAAAACTTGTAAAATAAGAGAGAATAAGCATAAGTATTGTGACATAATGTGTAATAACAGCCCATAATGCAATAAATATTGATATAAAAGCATGATGCAAAATGGGCGTATCACTTGGTATGCCGGGGCATCCCCAAGCTTAGGCTCTTCTATCCTTCTTTCTAAAGGAAATATGCCCTAGAGGCAATAATAAAGTTATTATTTATTTCCTTATTTCATGATAAATGTTTATTATTCATGCTAGAATTGTATAATCGGAAACATAATACATGTGTGAATACATAGACAAACATAGTGTCACTAGTATGCCTCTACTTGACTAGCTCGTTAATCGAAGAAGGTTAAGTTTCCTAGCCATGGACATGAGTTGTCATTTGATTAACGGGATGACATTATCAGGAGAATAATGTGATTGACTTGACCCATTTCGTTAGCTTAGCACTTGATCCTTTAGTATGTTGCTATTGCTTTCTTCATGACTGGCATATATCAAGATTAGGATTTGTTACTCCGATTGTCGGAGAGGTATCTCTGGGCCCTCTCGGTAATGCACATCACTATAAGCCTTGCAAGCATTGTAACTAATGAGTTAGTTGCGGGATGATGCATTACGGAACAAGTAAAGAGACTTGCCGGTAACGAGATTGAGCTAGGTATTGAGATACCGACGATCGAATCTCGGGCAAGTAACATACCGATGACAAAGGGTACAACGTATGCGCGGTTTGACCGATAAAGATCTTCGTAGAATATGTGGGAGCCAATATGAGCATCCAGGTTCCGCTATTGGTTATTGACCGGAGACGTGTCTCGGTCATGTCTACATAGTTCTCGAACCCGTAGGGTCCGCACGCTTAAAGTTCTGTGACGATCGGTATTATGAGTTTATGTGATTTGATGTACCTAAGGTAGTTCGGAGTCCCGGATGAGATCGTGGACATGACGACGAGTCTCAAAATGGTCGAGACGTAAAGATCGATATATTGGACGACTATATTCGGACATCGGAAAGGTTCCGAGTGATTCGGGTATTTTTCGGAGTACCGGAGAGTTACGGGAATTCGCCGGGGAGTATATGGGCCTTATTGGGCTTTAGGGGAAAGAGAGAGAGAGGAGGCTGCACCCCCCCCCCCAAGGCTTAGTCCGAATTGGACTAGGGGGAGGGGCGGCGCCCCCTCCTTCCTTCTCTTCTCTTTTCCCTTTCCTTCTCTCCTACTCCTACTACTTGGAAGGGCTCCTAGTTCTACTAGGAAAAGGGGAATCCTACTCCCGGTGGGAGTAGGACTCCCCTAGGGTGCGCCATAGAGAGGGCCGGCCCCTCCCCTCCTCCACTCCTTTATATATGTGGCCAGGCGGCACCCCATAGACACACAAGTTGATCTGTTGATCTCTCCCAGCCGTGTGCGGTGCCCCCCTCCACCATAATCCACCTCGGTCATATCATAGCGGTGCTTAGGCGAAGCCCTGCGTCGGTAGCATCATCATCACCTTCATCACGCCGTCGTGCTGACGGAACTCTCCCTCGAAGCTCTGCTGGATCGGAGTTCGTAGGACGTCATCGAGTTGAACGTGTGCTGAACTCGGAGGTGTCGTGCGTTCAGTACTTGGATCGGTCGGATCGTGAAGACGTACGACTACATCCACCGCGTTGTGCTAACGCTTCCGCTTTCGGTCTACGAGGGTACGTGGACACACTCTCCCCTCTTGTTGCTATGCATCACCATGATCTTGTGTGTGCGTAGGATATTTTTTTGAAATTACCACGTTCCCCAACAGTGGCATCAGAGCCAGGTTTATGCGTAGATGTTATATGCACGAGTAGAACACAAGAGTTTTGGGCGATACAAGTCATACTGCTTACCAGCATGTCATACTTTGGTTCGGCGGTATTGTTGGATGAAGCGGCCCGGACCGACATTACGCGTACGCTTATGCGAGACTGGTTCTACCGACGTGCTTTGCACACAGGTGGCTGGCGGGTGTCAGTTTCTCCAACTTTAGTTGAACCAAGTGTGGCTACGCCCGGTCCTTGAGAAGGTTAAAACAACACTAACTTGACGAACTATCGTTGTGGTTTTGATGCGTAGGTAAGAACGGTTCTTGCTCAGCCCGTAGCAGCCACGTAAAACTTGCAACAACAAAGTAGAGGACGTCTAACTTGTTTTTGCAGGGCATGTTGTGATGTGATATGGTCAAGACATGATGCTATATTTTATTGTATGAGATGATCATGTTTTGTAACCGAGTTATCGGCAACTGGCGGGAGCCATATGGTTGTCGCTTTATTGTATGCAATGCAATCGCCCTGTAATGCTTTACTTTATCACTAAGCGGTAGCGATAGTCGTAGAAGCAATAGTTGGCGAGATGACAACGATGCTACGATGGAGATCAAGGTGTCACACCGGTGACGATGGTGATCATGACGGTGCTTCGGAGATGGAGATCACAAGCACAAGATGATGATGGTCATATCATATCACTTATATTCATTGCATGTGATGTTTATCTTTTATGCATCTTATTTTGCTTAGATCGACGGTAGCATTATAAGATGATCTCTCACTAAATTTCAAGGTATAAGTGTTCTCCCTGAGTATGCACCGTTGCGAAAGTTCTTCATGCTGAGACACCACATGATGATCGGGTGTGATAAGCTCTACATTCAAATACAAGGGGTGCAAGACAGTTTTGCACACGCGGAATACTCAGGTTAAACTTGACGAGCCTAGCATATGCAGATATGGCCTCGGAACACTGAGACCAAAAGGTCGAGCGTGAATCATATAGTAGATATGATCAACATAGTGATGTTCACCATTGAAAACTACTCCATCTCACATGATGATCGGACATGGTTTAGTTGATTTGGATCACGTGATCACTTAGATGATTAGAGGGATGTCTATCTAAGTGGGAGTTCTTAAGTAATATGATTAATTAAACTTTAATTTATCATGAACTTAGTCCTGTTAGTATTAGCATATCTATGTTGTAGATCAATAGCTCGCGTTTAGCTCCCCTGTTTTATTTTTGATATGTTCCTAGAGAAAAATAAGTTGAAAGATGTTAGTAGCAAAGATGCGGACTAGCCCCGTGATCTGAGGATTATCCTCATTGCTGCACAGAAGTATTATGTCCTTGATGCACCGCTAGGTGACAGAACTATTGCAGGAGCAGATGCAGACGTTTTGAACGTTTTGACAAAAGCTTGGTATGATGACTACTTGATAGTTTAGTGCACCATGCTTTACGGCTTAGGACCGGGACTTCAAAATGTTTTGAACGCCACGGAGCATACAAGATGTTCCAAGAGTTGAAATTGGTATTTCATACTCATGCCCATGTCGAGAGGTATGAGACCTCTAACATTACTTTGCCTACAAGATGGAGGAGAATAGCTCAACCAGTAAGCATGTGCTCAGATTATCTGAGTACTACAATCACTTGAATCAAGTGGGAGTTAATCTTCCAGATAAGATAGTGATTGACGGAGTTCTCTAGTCACTATCACCAAGTTGCTAGAACTTCGTGATGAACTATAATATGCAAGGGATAACGGAAATGATTCCCAAGCTCTTCGTGATGCTGAAATCGATGAAGGTAGAAATCGAGAAAAGCATCAAGTGTTGATGGTTAACAAGACCACTAGTTTCAAGAAAAGGGCAAAGGGAAGAAGGGGAACTTCAAGAAGAACGGCAAGCAAGTTGCTGCTCAAGTAAAGAAGCCCAAGTCTGGACCTAAGCATGAGACTAAGTGCTTCTACTGCAAAGGGACTAGTCACTGGAAGCGGAACTACCCCAAGTATTTGGCGGATAAGAAGGATGGCAAAGTGAACAAAGGTATATTTGATATACATGTTATTGATGTGTAATTTACTAGTGTTTATAGAAACCCCGCGGTGTTTGATACTAGTTCAGTTGCTAAGAGTAGTAACTCAAAACGGGAGTTGCAGAATGAACAGAAACTAGTTAAGGGTGAAGTAACGATGTGTGTTGGAAGCAGTTCCAAGATTGATATGATCATCGTCGCACACTCCCTATACTTTCGGGATTAGTGTTGAACCTAAATAAATGTTATTTGGTGTTTGCGTTGAGCATGAATATGATTTGATCATGTTTATTGCAATACGGTTATTCATTTAAATTAGAGAATAATTGTTGTTCTGTTTACATGAATAAAACCTTCTATGTTCATACACCCAATGAAAATGGTTTGTTGGTTCTCGATTGTATTGATACACATATTCATAATATTGAAGCCAAAAGATGCAAAGTTAATAATGATAGTGCAACTTATTTGTGGCACTGCCGTTTAGGTCATATTGGTGTAAAGCGCATGAAGAAACTCCATGCTGATGGGCTTTTGGAATCACTTGATTATGAATCACTTGATGCTTGCGAACCATACCTCATGGGCAAGATGACTAAGACTCCGTTCTCCAGAACAATGGAGCGAGCCACTGACTTGTTGGAAATAATACATACCAATGTATGCGGTCCAATGAGTGTTGAGGCTCACGGCGGGTATCATTGTTTTCTGACCTTCACGGATAATTTGAGCAGATATGGGTATATCTACTTGATGAAACATAAGTCTGAAACATTTGAAAAGTTCAAAGAATTTCAGAGTGAAGTAGAGAATCATCGTAACAAGAAAATAAAGTTTCTACGATCTGATCGTAGAGGCAAATATTTGAGTTACGAGTTTGTCCTTCAATTAAAACAATGTGGAATAGTTTCACCAAATCATGCCACCTGGAACACCACAGCATAATGGTGTGTCCGGACGTCATAACCGTACTTTATTGAATATAGTGCAATCTATGATGTTTCTTACCGATTTACCACTATCGTTTTGGGGTTATGCATTAGAGACAGCTGCATTCATGTTAAAAAGGGCACCATCTAAATCTGTTGAGACGACACCGTATGAACTGTGGTTTGGCAAGAAACCAAAGTTGTCGTTTCTTAAAGTTTGGGATTGCGATGCTTATGTGAAAAAGTTTCATCCTGATAAGCTCAAACCCAAATCGGAGAAATGTGTCTTCATAGGATACCCAAAGGAGACAGTTGGGTACACCATCTATCACAGATCCGAAGGCAAGACATTCGTTGCTAAGAATGGATCCTTTCTAGAGAAGGAGTTTCTCTCGAAAGAAGTGAGTGGGAGGAAAGTAGAACTTGATGAGGTAACTGTACCTGCTCCCTTATTGGAAAGTAGTTCATCATAGAAATTTGTTCCTGTGACTCCTACACCAATTAGTGAGGAAGCTAATGATGATGATCATGTAACTTCAGATCAAGTTACTACCGAACCTCGTAGGTCAACCAGAGTGAGATCCGCACCAGAGTGGTACGGTAATCCTGTTCTGGAGGTCATGTTACTTGACCATGACGAACCTACGAACTATGAGGAAGCGATGATGACCCCAGATTCTGCGAAATGGCTTAAGGCCATGAAATCTGAGATGGGATCCATGTATGAGAACAAAGTGTGGACTTTGGTTGACTTGCCCGATGATCGGCAAGCCATAGAAAATAAATGGAGAGGAAGACGGACGCTGATAGTAGTGTTACTATCTACAAAGCTAGACTTGTCAAAAAAACGGTTTTTGACAAAGTTCAAGGTGTTGACTACGATGAGATTTTCTCACTCGTAGCGATGCTCAAGTCTGTCCGAATCATGTTAGCAAATTGCCACATTTTATGAAATCTAGCAAATGGATGTCAAAACTACATTCCTTAATGGATTTCTTAAAGAAGAGTTGTATATGATGCAACCAGAAGGTTTTGTCGATCCTAAAGGTGCTAACAAAATGTGCAAGCTCCAGCGATCCATCCATGGACTGGTGCAAGCATCTCGGAGTTGGAATATACGCTTTGATGAGTTGATCAAAGCATATAGTTTTTACAGACTTGCGGTGAAGCCTGTATTTACAAGAAAGTGAGTGGGAGCACTACAGCATTTCTGATAAGTATATGTGAATGAGATATTGTTGATCGGAAATAATGTAGAATTTTCTGGAAAGCATAAAGGAGTATTTGAAAGGAGTTTTTTCAAAGAAAGACCTCGGTGAAGCTGCTTACATATTGAGCATCAAGATCTATAGAGATAGATCAAGACGCTTGATAAATGTTTTCAATGAGTGCATACCTTGACAAGATTTTGAACTAGTTCAAAATGGAACAGTCAAAGAACGAGTTCTTGACTGTGTTACAAGGTGTGAAATTGATTAAGACTCAAAGCCCGACCACGGCAGAAGATAGAAAGAGAATGAAAGTCATTCCCTATGCCTCAGCCATAGGTTCTATAAAGTATGTCATGTTGTGTACCAAATCTATTGTATACCCTACACTGATTTCGGCAAGGGAGTACAATAGTGATCTAGGAGTAGATCACTGGACAGCGGTCAAAATTTATCCTTAGTGGAATAAGGATATGTTTCTCGATTATGGAGGTGACAAAAGGTTGGTCGTAAAGGGTTACGTCGATACAAGTTTTTACACTGATCCAGATGACTCTAAGTCTCAATCTGGATACATATTGAAAGTGGGAGCAATTAGCTAGAGTAGCTCCGTGCAGAGCATTGTTGACATAGATATTTGCAAAATACATACGGATCTGAATGTGGCAGACCCGTTGACTAAACTTCTCTCACAAGCAAAATCACACCTTAGTACTCTTTGGGTGTTAATCACAAAGCGATGTGAACTAAATTATTGACTCTAGTAAACCCTTTGGGTGTTGGTCACATGACGATGTGAACTATGGGTGTTAATCACATGGTGATGTGAACTATTGGTGTTAAATCACATGGCGATGTGAACTAGATTATTGACTCTAGTGCAAGTGGGAGACTGAAGGAAATATGCCCTAGAGGCAATAATAAAGTTATTATTTATTTCCTTATTTCATGATAAATGTTTATTATTCATGCTAGAATTGTATTAATTGGAAACTTGATACATGTGTGAATACATAGACAAACAGAGTGTCACTAGTATGCCTCTACTTGACTAGCTCATTGAATCAAAGATGGTTAAGTTTCCTAGCCATAGACATGACTTGTCATTTGATTAACGGGATCACATCATTAGAGAATGATGTGATTGACTTGACCCATTCCGTTAGCTTAGCACTTGATCGTTTAGTATGTTGCTATTGCTTTCTTCATGACTTATACATGTTCCTATGACTATGAGATTATGCAACTCCCGAATACCGGAGGAACACTTCGTGTGCTACCAAACGTCACAACGTAACTGGGTGATTATAAAGGTGCTCTACAGGTGTCTCCAAAGGTACTTGTTGAGTTGGCATATATCAAGATTAGGATTTGTCACTCCGATTGTCGGAGAGGTATCTCTGGGCCCTCTCGGTAATGCACATCACTATAAGCCTTGCAAGCATTGTAACTAATGAGTTAGTTGCGGGATGATGCATTACGGAACGAGTAAAGAGACTTGTCGGTAATGAGATTGAGCTAGGTATTGAGATACCGATGATCGAATCTCGGGCAAGTAACATACCGATGACAAAGGGTACAACATATGCTGTTATGCGGTTTGACCAATAAAGATCTTCGTAGAATATGTGGGAGCCAATATGAGCATCCAGGTTCCGCTATTGGTTATTGACCGGAGACGTGTCTCGGTCATGTCTACATAGTTCTCGAACCCGTAGGGTCCGCACGCTTAAAGTTCTGTGACGATCGGTATTATGAATTTATGTGATTTGATGTACTGAAGGTAGTTCAGAGTCCCGGATGAGATCGCGGACATGACGAGGAGTCTCTAAATGGTCGAGACGTAAAGATCGATATATTGGACGACTATATTTGGACATCGGAAAGGTTCCGAGTGATTCGGGTATTTTTTGGAGTACCGGAGAGTTACGGGAATTCGCCGGGGGGTATATGGGCCTTATTGGGCTTTAGGGGAAGGAGAGAGAGGAGGCTGCGCCCCCCCCCTAAGGCTTAGTCCGAATTGGACTAGGGGGAGGGGCGGCGCCCCCTCCTTCCTTCTCTTCTCTTTTCCCTTTCCTTCTCTCCTACTCCTACTACTTGGAAGGGCTCCTAGTTCTACTAGGAAAAGAGGAATCCTACTCCCGGTGGGAGTAGGACTCCCCTAGGGCGTGCCATAGAGAGGGCCGGCCCCTCCCCTCCTCCACTCCTTTATATATGTGGCCAGGGGGCACCCCATAGACACACAAGTTGATCTGTTGATCTCTCCCAGCCGTGTGCGGTGCCCCCCTCCACCATAATCCACCTCGGTCATATCATAGCGGTGCTTAGGCGAAGCCCTGCGTCGGTAGCATCATCATCACCGTCATCACGCCGTCGTGCTGACGGAACTCTCCCTCGAAGCTCTACTGGATCGGAGTTCGTGGGACGTCATCGAGTTGAACGTGTGCTGAACTCGGAGGTGCCGTGCGTTCGGTACTTGGATCGGTCGGATCGTGAAGACGTACGACTACATCAACCGCGTTGTGCTAACGCTTCCGCTTTCGGTCTACGAGGGTACGTGGACACACTCTCCCCTCTCGTTGCTATGCATCACCATGATCCTGTGTGTGCGTAGGATTTTTTTTTTGAAATTACCACGTTCCCCAACACTTTCATCCATCGTAAGATAACCCAAAACTTGAAAACTTCAATCACACAAAACTCAACAAAACCTTCGTGTGATCCGTTAGTATAAGAAAAATAAATCACTAATATAAGTACTGTATCAAACCAATTCATATTTTGTTTTTGTATTATATCTATTGTATTCCAACTTTTCTATGGCAAAAACTCATCAAAGAAAACCATAGAGCCATCAAAATAAGCACACAACACAAAGAAAACAGAATCTGTCAAAACAGAACAGTCTGTAGCAATCTGATTTGTTCGAGTACTTCTGTAACTCCAAAAATTCTAAAAAGCTAGTACGTCCTGGGTAATTTGTATATTAATCTTCTTCAAAAAGAATTGGCATTTTATCACGTTCTGGTGATTTTTAACAATTATTTTCGTGACTGCATAAATTTCTGTTTTTCAGCAAGATCAAACAATTATCACCCAAGAAGATCCTATCGGTTCTACTTGGCACAAACACTAATTAAAACACAAAAAACACAATCATAACAGTAGCATAATCTTGCTAACACTCAAGAACAGAAAGCAAAAAGCAAAAATTAAAATTTATTCATTGGGTTGCCTCCCAACAAGCGCTATAGTTTTATGTCCTTAGCTAGGAATAAAGCAAGGATTTAAGTTTTGTCATCTTTGTACAAGTCTTCAATCAAACACTTAGGATCCTTCAGAGATTTAGCATAAAGATCTTCAATAACAATACTCCTAGGAATAAATTGAAAGAATTCATTCTTGCAAAAAGGATCTCTTATCACTTCAACAAAATCCGGGTGAATATTGATCATCTTAAGATCTTCTTTATTACCACTACTAGAAGTTTCACCCTTGTTCTTGGTAACTTTGCCAATTTTTATGGGAGTTTTTGCGGTAGTATTAGCGGAAGCAAAAGCCGTGCTTAGGTTACTAATAATTTCCTCTAGTTTATCAATCCGAGACGGGTTTTCTTCTATTCTTTCATGGATTATGGTACCCTTTTCTTTTAGCAACTTAAAAATTTCTCCCGCTCTTGATCCAATCTTGGTGGCAAAATTATGCATCTTTTTATCTATAATTTCCATCTGATCTTTGGTGAGCATTTTCTTTTCAATAGTGTCTAATCTTTCCATAACATGCTCAAGAGTCAAAGTTGTTTCATTAATCATAAGAGGTGGTGAGCCCACTAAATTTCCCAAAGCATTGAAAGCATCAAGAGAGGGACACATCAAGAAATTTCCACCGGTAATCGTATCAAGGACGAATCTATACCAAGTGGTGATGCCAACGTAAAAGCAACGGAGAAGAACAACGGTAGATTGCTTGCGAATAGATCTATTATGAGCATTGCAAATCCTATACCAAGCATCTTTTATATTTTCTCCTCCCCTTTGTTTAAAGTTGAGAACCTCGTTCTTGGGAGTGCAAGCAATAGAGGAAGAACTATCCATAATGATAGTAACGGCAAACAAGATTGCACACAAAAACAGATCCGGCAAGAAAACAGCGAACGGAAAAAGATAGGCGAATAAAACGGCAACTTTTTGTGAAGTGGGGGAGAGGAAAACGAGAGGCAAATGGCAAATAATGTAAATTGCAAGGAGATGAGATTTGTGATTAGGAACCTGGTATATGTTGAAGATCCTCCCCGGCAACGGCGCTAGAAATTCCTTTTGATGTCGCTTGAAGCTACGTCGGTATTTCCCCAAAGAGGAAGGAATGATGCAGCACAGCGGCGGTAGGTATTTCACTCAGATATGAAACCAAGGTTATCGAGCCAGTAGGAGAACCAAGCAACACAACGTAAACAACCCCTGCACACAGATAACAAATCCTCGCAACCCGACGCGTTAAAGGGGTTGTCAATCCCTTCCGGGGTACGGCGCCTCAAGATAGGCAAACGGACGTGAGATAAATTGTAGTATATTGATAGATCGAACGCCAAATAAAATAAATAGAAATAAAACGCAGCAAGGTATTTTTTTATTTTTGGTTTAATAGATCTGAAAATAAGTGCAAAGGAAAAGTATATCGCAAAGGCAAATATATGAGAAAGAAGGCCCGGGGCCGTAGGTTTCACTAGTGGCTTCTCTCGAGAAAAATAGCAAACGCTGGGTGAACAAATTACTGTTGGGCAATTGACAAAACTTCAAATAATTATGACGATATCCAGACAATGATCATTATATAGGCATCACGTCCAAGATTAGTAGACCTACTCCTACCTGCATCTACTACTATTACTCCACACATCGACCACTATCCAGCATGCATCTAGTGTATTAAGTTCATGGAAAAATGGAGTAATGCAACAAGAACGATGACATGATGTAGACAAGATCTATCTATGTAGAGATAGACCCCATCCTTTTATCGAGCAACGATACATATGTGTCGGTTCCCCTTCTGTCACTGGGATCAAGCACCGTAAGATCGAACCCACTACAAAGCACCACTTCCCATTGCAAGATAAATAGATCAAGTTGGCCAAACAAAACCCAAATATCAGAGAAGAAATACGAGGCTATAAGCAATCGTGCATATAAGAGATCAAAGAAACTCAAATAACTTTCATGGATATAAAAAGATAGATCTGATCATAAACTCAAAGTTCATCGATCCCAACAAACAAACCGCAAAAGAGTTACATCATATGGATCTCCAAGAGACCATTGTATTGAGAATCTAGCAAGAGAGAGGAAGCCATCTAGCTACTAACTACGGACCCGAGGGTCTACAAAGAACTACTCACGCATCATCGGAGAGGCACCAATGGAGGTGGTGAACCCCATCCGAGATGGTGTCTAGATTGGATCTGGTGGTTCTGGACTCTGCGATAGCTGGATGAATATTTTGTCGACTCCCCTATGGTTTCTGAAATATTGGGGTATTTATAGAGTAAAGGGGCGGTCCGGGGGTACCCGAGGTGGGACAACCCACCAGGGCGTGCCTGGGCCTCCTGGCGCGCCCTGGTGAGTTGTGCCCCCCTCGGGGCACCCCCAGACGCAGCCAGGGCCCATTACGTTCCTTCTAGTCCATAAAAATTCTCCGTCGAGTTTCGTTACATTTGGACTCCGTCTGATATTGATTTCCTGCGATGTAAAAAACATGTAGAAAACAACAACTGGCACTTGTCAATAGGTTAGTACCAAAAATGATATAAAATGATGATAAAATTATTATAAAACATCCAAGATTGATAATATAACAGCATGGAACAATAAAAAATTATAGATACGTTGGAGACGTATCATTAATCACATAAAGGTGTGAACTATTAGTGTTAAATCACATGGCGCTGTGAACTAGATTATTGACTCTAGTGCAAGTGGGAGACTGAAGGAAATATGCCCTAGAGGCAATAATAAAGTTGTTATTTTATATTTCCTTATATCATGATAAATGTTTATTATTCATGCTAGAATTGTATTAACCGGAAATTTGATACATGTGTGGATACATAGACAAAACACAGTGTCCCTAGTAAGCCTCTACTAGACTAGCTCGTTGATCAAAGATAATTAAGTTTTCTAACCACAGACATGTGTTGTCATTTAATGAACGGGATCACATCATTAGGAGAATGATGTGATGGACAAGACCCATCCGTTAGCTTAGCATAATGATCGTTAAGTCTTATTGCTATTGCTTTCTTCATGACTTATACATATTCCTTTGACTATGAGATTATGCAACTCCCGGATACCGGAGGAATACCTTGTGTGCTATCAAACGTCACAACGTAACTGGGTGATTATAAAGATGCTCTGCAGGTATCTCCGAAGGTGTTTGTTGGGTTGGCATAGATCGAGATTAGGATTTGTCACTCCGAGTATCGGAGAGGTATCTCTGGGCCCTCTCGGTAATGCACATCATAATAAGCCTTGCAAGCAATGTGACTAATGAGTTAGTTGCGGGATGATACATGACAGAACGAGTAAAGAGACTTGCCGGTAACGAGATTGAACTAGGTATGGAGATACCAACGATCGAATCTCGGGCAAGTAACATACCGAGGATAAAGGGAATTACGTATGTTGTCATAAGGTTCGACCAATAAAGATCTTCGTAGAATATGTAGGAGCCAATGTGGGCATCCAGGTTCCGCTATTGGTTATTGACCAAAGAGGTGTCTCGGTCATGTCTACATAGTTCTCGGACGCGTAGGGTCCGCACGCTTAACGTTCGTTGACGATATAGTATTATACGAGTTATGTATGTTGGTGACCGAATGTTGTTCGGAGTCCCGGATGAGATCATGGACATGACGAGGAGCTCCGGAATGGTCCGGAGGTAAAGATTGATATATAGGATGATATGGTTCGGCCAAGGGGTGAAGCCCACGGGGCTTTAGGTTGGTGCAAAAGGAGTTTTGCGGAGGCCAGGGGCCAAACGCCGGAGACCCTGGCGTCTGGCCCTAGGCCAGACGCCGAGGCTCATGGCGTCTGGGCCAGACGCCAAGGACCGTGGCGTCTGGTCCTGGAAGTCCGAGAAGGACTCTTCCTTGCGGGCAAAACCGACTTTGAGGAGGCTTTTACTCCAAGTTTTTCGACCCCAGGGCTAGCACCTGGAGCACATCAAGAATCACCAAGCTGTGTGCCGGCAGCCCCGTCCCCTCTAGTTTATCCTTCGTCATAGTTTCCGTTGTGCTTGGCAAAGCCCTGCGGAGATTGTTCTTCTCCAACACCGTCACCATGCCGTCATGCTGCCGGAACTCATCTACTACTTCGCCCGTCTTGCTGGATCAAGAAGGCGAGGACGTCATCGAGCTGAACGTGTGCTGAACACGGAGGTGCCGTACGTTCGGTACTTGATCGGGACGGATCGTGTAGGTGTACGACTACATCAATCGCGTTGATAAACGCTTCCGCTTTGCGATCTTCAAGGGTATGAAGATGCTCTCCCTTCTCGTTTCTATGCATCTCCTAGATAGATCTTGCGTGCTCGTAGTAACTTTTTTTGAAATTGCATGCTACGTTCCCAACAGTCGGTAGTAGGCCGGGTTGACATGGTGGACGTGCCCGGGAGCAGCCGGGCCGCCCCATATCCGCCCTACATTTGGGCTGGATATGAGGGGCGCCGAACAACCCGGGCGTTTGAGGCGCCCGGTAGTTTTTTTTTACCGGTCAGTGACCGGCGGTCCCCCGGGCGTTTGAGGCTGGTTTGAGGCGCCCGACTGTAGATGCCCTAAGTGTAGGTAGACGTGCTATATATGATTCGCAGGCGAGTCACTGGCTTAGAGCATCTACAATCGAACTTCTCAGATGCCCCCTACACGTCTGGGCAGATGACCTGGTCAGGAATTGTCATGAAAACACGACCCAATCGCACTTCATATCAACCCTATACGTTCGGACTGATCAACACTTCTCATATTGGTGGCGGAGAGCCCGGATGCGCCCGGGCGCGTCCGTCACGTCGGATTCAGCCCATGCTGGTCTACCCCAAGTCCCCAACCCCATATATATTCGTTTATATCTACATCCCGGATCAAATCTTAGCCACTTCTCTGCACTCCATTGATGGGATGGCACGTACGCACGCATGACATGCTTCCATCCATCAGTCCATGATTGATCCGTCAATGCACATCTCATGAGAGTGCTGCGTGCGTGCGTGTGCATGCAAGCGCCATGCCATTGCATGCGCGTGAGCAAGCCACCGCCACCAGAAGAATGCGTGCGTGCATGCATGCATGTCACTTAACCTTTCTGACCTAAACGCCAAGGTTAGCGGCGTCTGCCCTTTGCCATGTTAAACGGTCAACAAAACTGAACAGAGGCCAGACGCCGGGGTTCGCGGCGTCTTGAGTACAAGCAAGACGTCATGGTTGTTGGCGTCTCGAAATGTCAGATCCGAAAAAACTTCCAAACACGGGTCAAATCGTGCTAAACTTTGACAAATGGGCCAGAACAGTAAAAAAGCCCTCCTGCGATGCTGCAATGGAGTATTGTCGGGGCCGCCGGAGCATCATCGGTGCTGCAATGAAGCATCGCTGGGTCGTTGGTGCACCTGACGCTGCAATGGAGCATTGCCAGTGCAGCAATGGAGCATTGCCGGTGCAGCAATGGAGCATCACCGGTGCTTCAAGGAATTACGCGCCTAGCACAAGGAAGCGAGGATGATGTGGTGGACCAAGCTTCAAGGAATTGCGGGGAGACATGGGGCACGTTGAGATAGGCAATCAAGTGACCCAGAACAAATTGTGTTGGCGCAAATCAACGGCTGGCTAGGCGGCTGACCTTTTTCTAAGTTCAAAGCATCATTATAACATTGAATAGTTTTCAAGAAAAAATTGTAGATATCAAATCTGATATTGTTGATTTCACTGATATTTTACCTTGTTTTTTTGGACGAATTTAATTGATTAGATGATTTTAACTTTCACAGCCCAAGCTTCTGCGTAGCTGGATTTCTTTAGTATTATAGATGATCCTGTATCACATGGAGAATGGAGAGTGCTCACCGGATGTTTGCCTCAACAAACCCATTGCAGACTGCTCACTGGTTGTTCGCCTAAGAATTGATCAAATCATACGTAAACATGGCATAAACCACACATCTCCATGTTTACTTTCACTAAATTTGCATGCAGGACACCACATTACAATGCCACTGACCTACTACATGTTCAAGCTCAAAGCCACAACCAACTTTTCTGAATATAAGGAACAGTAAAGCAAACCAAAGAATCCATGATCACAAAAGGGGGAATGGACCGCTGAAGGGATTCACCATTAGGTTGCTTTAGCAAACATCATCTCAAGCTTGGTCCACCACAGCGGCGACACCTTCGGAGTCGCGCCCTCAGGCCCCACCGCCGTGATCTCCTTCATCTAAGCCGCCACCTCTGCCATCCACGGTCTGTTGCTCGGATCCGGGTCGATGCAGGACCTCCCGTCGACTCCAAATGGATGACTAGATATAGGGTGTAGGTGCACTGGGCGGAGGGTAGGAATGTGAGAGGGTTGTGTTGCTTTCACCAACAGAGAAAATCGTCCGAATGAGATCATTAGATGTGTGGTGGCTTTGAGTAGACTTTGTTACCTTAATCATTGTTAGGCCGGAAGCTTTATGTTTCGTTACTCTACAAGCCAAATATTCATGTAAATTTGGAGAGCACTAAAGAGAAATCTTAGATTATATTTTGGCATTGATGCAAGGGTAAAGAACTTAGGGTGTGTTTGGTTCTCTAGATAAACATGCCCAGCCAGACAATAGGATTCTAGCTCACCCGAGGCATAGCTCATACGAGCAAGGCTACTTGTTTGATTTATTTGCCTAGCCTCCACTAAACCATGATCACAACGGCAGTTACTTGCTTAATAGGCTTGTGCTCAATTCTTGCCGATGGAGGCGAGCCAAATCGGCTCTCCTGTCCGGGCGTGGATTTTCTAGCCCATGCAGGCTAGTTCGCTAGGCAAAGCTACCTTTTTTCTACTCCACACCAAATAGCCATCCAGGCTGGGCGAGGCTAGAATTAGGCTTGCTTGAGATCCAAATGCATGCTTACTCGTTTGATCTCCATCACATGGCTGCATGTGTAGTGCAGATTGTCAAGCATTATGAAATTTTCCAGCTGAAGATGAATAGAAAAACATATGGACGCGTCTAGCGAGCAGCCGTTGGCTCGCTAGCGCTTCGCGGCAGTCGGTAATCTATGAAAAGTATTTTGTCCCCTTGTGCTGATTAGGAAAGGTTCTTCTGGTCCCAACTAATTAAACAAGAAATAGCCAACAAACATGTGTATTAAATGATCCACATGCATCCGCTGCGCCTTCTTTTACTACATGGGCATGGATGGCTTTCTACCATTTAATTCATGATTTAAAAAATTCAAAAAACCATAATTTTCAAACCGTGCTTCGAAATTAAGATCCGTTTTCACTGTTGGAATCCTCGTGACGTGCTCTTCGAAACTAGATCCCGTATGGGTATGTTTCGATGAATTTTTTGTGTGCAATTTAGTCCCTTATTTTGTACAACTGACTAGAAGCGATGTGCAACTAGCTGACAGTGGATGTGCAACTTTCCGCCTACTCGTGGACGTGCAATTTTCACTGATGTAACCTCCACCCCCTCAAACCACCCCTTCCAGTGACATGTGCAACTTTCCCCCTGCATGTGGATGTGCTTTCATTGTTTGCTGCATCCGCCAACTGCCTAGCAGTGGATGTGCAACTCCGAATACTGCCACGACCAACTGTCTAACAGTGATGTGCAACTTTTCATCGCACCCCCGTGGATGTGTAGTTTTTCCTTCTAGCAACCGGTCCAAACCACCTCTGCTAGTGAGATTTGCAACTTTAATGCCATGTCTATATGCAGCTTTTCACTATCCTTGTGAATGTGGAACACCATCACACTATCCCTGCCTATGAGATGTGCAACTTCGTATGTTTTCTTGGCCAACTGCATAGCAAGCTATGTGCAACTCCGTGTGTTGCCCCCGCCAACCGAAACTACATATCTACAAGTAGGGAGGGGAAAGAGTTGCACATCGATAAGTAGACAGTTGGCTTGAACAACATACTAAGTTGCACATATCGCTGGTAGGGGAGGTGGTGCAGGGTGTGCCAACAATAGGCATCCACAAGTAGGGAGGAGGGTTGCACATCTACTACAAGGTGGTTGGCAGGGGTAGTAGACTAGTTGCGCATCACAAAAGTCGGTTGTTATGGTTGCTATGTTGTAGCCTCATCGGAAGTTGGATCATGCAGCTCTAAAATTGGTTTTGGAAAAAAGTTGCACCATGCAGTACTAAAGTTGCACCATGCAATACTAAAGTTGCATCATATAGCCCCAAAGTTGGCATCGAAAAAATTTCATCGAAATATACCCATGCGGGATCTAGTTTGAAAGATATAGCTTTTTGAATTTTTGAAAACCCGAAATAAATGCAGATGGATCTGCCTTTCTTCTCAAACTAAAGGAGCAGTGTGAACGCATTTAATGTCACGCCTACATGCACTAGTAGGCAAATAAATTAACGCATGCATGCGCTGTGAGAGCGAGGCCGCTCGTTTCATCTAAAAAGTGCGCGTGCACTTTGAAGAATTTGGGAAAACATATTATACGCACAAAACTTTCAAACTAAAAAGATGGACACTCATTAGTATGTTAATATCTTATCATGATATCTCTCATTATGTTACACTAGGCATGTAGTTGGGACACTATGTCAAGGCTCATTGGGGCCATGGGGGCCAAAGCCCCCTCCCCCAATATGTTTATAAATGTACAAGATTAATTATGATATTTTGAGTTAGACATCTACTGCAATCATATGCTTCTGTATCAACACTACAAGTCGCTTAGGCGTATGTTTTGTCCTCCTGGCTGGAACCAACAATCTCCCTGTATACGAAAGGGGACGAGGAGGCCGCCTCAGGCAGTGTGGTAGACAGTTCACTGATGTTTTGCTCGTACTTGATGGCCACCTCATAGTTTCCACTACCACATTCATAAGCCCAATAACCAGTGCTTGGAGCGTGGTAAGGAAAACCAAAGCCAGTCCAACAATGAAAGCTGATGTTGACTTCATAACTGTAATCTCGTGACCTGAAAAATGATAGGTAAATCCCTTACAAAAAAGTTAAGCATATAAGCACTTTTGACTTGATTTGTAGTGGTCAGTTATGCTAGACGAGAAAAGAGTTTCCTATTTCAGAGTCTTTTTATTCCAATATTAAGGATAGTGTGTGGGCCTATACTGAAATAAGATGGTTGATCCCATATCTGTAGTCAAATTTGATCAATAAATACAACCTTCGTAAGCTAATATAAGAGCGTTTAGATCACTATTTTAATGATCTAAAAGCTCTTATATTTCTTTACGGAGGAAGTATATACCTATACATATACACACTTATTACTTAATAATAATAATAATAATAATAATAATAATAATAATAATAATAAAGCTAAGTGCATTTCTCTGATTTTTTTATCTGTTCACCCATATTATTATTTTGAGATTTTTTCTTCTATCCGAGGTGTTACTATTTTTTGGTCCGCATTTGGGGAAAGAGTTTTGTTGGAAAAAACGCCTTACTCCCACTTGGGCCACGTTTGCAGCTACGCACTTATCTAAATGAATGGAATTTCAGCATGTGTTTTTTGATTTTTTTTGTTTTACCTTATTTTTAAAAAAATTACCTTTTTTTTAGATGCCCATTTTTTTCATTTTACCAATTCGATTTTCTTATACCGAGGCCTAATAAACAAGCAAACAACGCTGTTCCAAGCCCAGCCAGGTTTCCGGTTCAATCGTACCCAGGCCCAGTCCTAGTGAGTTGGTGGCGGCGTCGGGCCTGTTTTGCTGTCGAGGCCGCCGTGTGGGAGATCGATCGAATGGAGCTGCCAGCGGAGTCGCTCGTTTAGTCCCACATCGCTGCCGTGGGAGAAGCTGTGGGGAGCGAGGTGTATAAGAGGGCAGCCAGGGCCAGCGGTGGAAGGCACGCAGCTGCGTGGTGACCACAAAGCGAACTATTCTTTCGCCTTTTACTAAAGAATACCGTGTGGGCGCCACAATGAGCAGCATACGCTAATTTTTAAAGGGTCCTTCCCCACAAGGAAGGGTCCCACAATGCAAATTCAAATTTTATCGGAGTTCTCGTTTTGACGTAAATAAACTGCAGGCGTGCTGCAATCCCCGTCCCCAAGTGACGTTTTACTAAGTTAAGCCGGGAGCAGATTGAATAAATTTCAAGATATATAAATCTGACATTGCTTATTTCGCTGATGTTTTGCTGTGATTTTTTTGGGATGGTTTTAATTTATTGGACGAATTTTAACTTTCACAGCCAAGCGCTCTGGATTTCAATTTTTTGAGATGTTTTGCTGGATTTGATCTTGTATCACATGCAGAGCGCTCACCAGGTGTTTGCCTCAACAAACCTAGTGCAGGCTGCTCACCAGATGTTTGCCAAACCACACATCTCCCCGTTAACTCTCACTAGATTTGCTGGCAGGACACCTCATTACAATGCCACTAACCCACCACACGTTCAAGCTCAAAGCCACAACCAACTTTTCAGTACAAGGAACAACAAAGCAAACCAAAGAATCCATGATCACAACAGGGAGAAATGGACTGGACTGCCGAAGGGATTCACCATCAGGTAGCCTCAGCAGACATGATCTCAAGCTCAGCCCACCACAGCGGCGACACCTTCGGGGTCGCGCCCTCAGGCCCCACCGCCGTGATCTCCTTCATCTGCGCCGCCACCTGCGCCATCCGCGGTCTCTTGCTCGGGTCCGGGTCGACGCAGGACCTCGCGACGTCGCACAACGCGCGCGCGGTTTCCTCAGGGAAGGAGCCCAGGCTCGAGTCCATCAGCTCTGCAAGAGGCATCTTGCCTTCAAAATAGATGGACGCCCACTGTTCCAGTGGCAGATCTTGCTCAGGGAAGGGTACTCTCCCGGTTAATATCTCCAGCAGTATAATGCCGTACTGATGCACGATGCTCTCCGTGTCCAACATGGTGCAGTCGTCGGTGACCGAATCAGATCCCTTGGTGCCATTCCAGAAATCAAGATCTGAAACCTTTGCGGCAAAATCATCAGTGAGGTGGATAGTTGTTGAGCCGAAGCTCCTTGGCACGACGGGTGGATTCAGCTTGTGCATTTGCTCGAGACAGTATGCTATCCCCATCGATATTCTAAGTCGGGCCATCCAGTCCAGATTCTCAGCTTCTCTAACTGCAACACAATCAAAAAAATTATCAAATACTGAAATTGTTGAAGTGTGTGAACATTGTAGGAATCATTCTGTTGACAGAGAGAAATCTAAAAGGATATATTATGTACACACTTACCATGGAGATGCTCGAAAAGAGTCCCGTTCGGAGCATATTCAAACACCATAGCTCTGGTGAAAGGATTTTCTTCTTCACAGTAGCCAAGCAGATTGATGAAGTTCTTGTGGCCCACTTTGGATAAACTTGAGATCTGAAACCATAGCCGTTTCAGTCAATGTGTATTTCGCAAAAGAAAAAAAATGTGCGTAAGGAGGTCAGTGGCAGCTTACCTTTTTCCTGTAGTGGGATTCACATTCTTTTGACCAATCATTCTTAGACGATATTAAACTTGACACAACCGCTATTTCGACTCCGCTTGATAATGTTCCCTTATACAACATGCAGTTAGCCGTAGAACCAATTATATTGCTGAAATCCTCACAGGCTGCTTCCAGCTCTGACCGCTTCAAGGAAGGTACACCTGGAAAACATGATTGGTCATGTGTTAAGGTACAACCGATATACAATTACAAATATGCACAAATAGAAAGGTTACCTGTCACAAATGCTCGCTGCAGCTGCCCGCTTAACCCTGTGACCCAAGGCCTCACAGTACCCACTTTCTTCGCTCGGCAGTATACAGCAAATGCTGCTGCCATGACAAGGAGAGCCGCACCACCTGCCGTGACCAAACCGTAGGCTCTCCAGGAATGCCTATGCAAAGGGTTGACTGGGGCACCAACTTGAGGATCATGACTTGGCTGTGGGGTGGAAGGCAGAGGCCTGACGAAATGTGGAGGGGCTAGCGATGGGCGAAAAGCTGAAGGCGATGGTGATGGAGCGGTGAATGGCGAGGGCGACGGAGCAGGCGAGGTTGCTCTTCTCTGATGCCTGTGCCTCGGTTGCAGGAACTCTGGTGGGAGGTGGTTTCCACCGCCTACCTGCAGTAGTCTTCTCGGATGCGAATTTCTGATGGGTCAACAGCACATGAAGCAGAACAAAGAGAATATTAGTGGTTGCATATTTGGTGCCTCGTCTCTTCAACTGTGAGCACATCTTACACTTGAGTAAGAAACACTTTGACCATCATAGATAAATTTTACTCATATTGACACTTCCAGATGTATGAACAGGCTATTCAGCTAAGAGCTAACCATATGTTTATGTCGAGCTGTATGGTATCATTATACTATAAGAAAAACAGTGCCAATTCAGATTTGTTAATTCCGTTTCAGATGCTGGCATGATTGATAGATACCAGAAGAAAAAATGATTGGAGCAATCAGGCAGAAACATGGCCTCCCCCCAGATTTGTGCCACCTTTCCCCCTCCTGTACCAAGACTATAACAACTCGGCTCCACCTAACCACCGGCCGATAAGCCAGACCACCCCAAATCATTGCTGAATCACCAACCAACAACACCCAGGAGCGAGCCAATTTACAGTCATACAGTTGCATACGCCCCCCAAAAAAATCCCAGAAAATTCGAACCCAAGCTCTGTCGAACTCCATGACTAATAATAGTACTAAAATCACCAAGGGCGCCGCGGATTCGCAAGCTCACCTGAGTTCAACGGAAGCGGCATCCCTAGTCGCGCCCCATTCCTCTGCACCGAGTCCTCCTCCAACCGCTGCACAAACCAAGAGCAGGCAAAATCAGCTCACCTGGATCACCGGAAGTAGTCCAAGAAAGAAACAAACAAGCAAGCGAAAATCCATGGAGAACAAGACGAACCTGGGCTGCCGTGGGCGAGCGAGCAGGAGACGGAGACCAGCAACAGAAGCAGAAGCAGCGGCGGCGGCGGCGGCGGCACGGGAAGCCGGTGACGCGAGGAGGGCGGCGGGTCGTCCATCATCAGCACGGCAGCTCGTGGGGAGGAATGGCAGCGGCGGCGAGGCGAGCACGGGGCAGTGGCATGTGGCTGGAGCGAGTCGCGGGGACCAAATGAGAAGAGAGGAGAATGAAGCTGAGGCTGCTCGGTATGGTGGTTTGGTGGCGAGGGGAGGGGAGAGGGTGGGGGGATCTGGGAAGGGAAGCGCGTGAGCGGTGGAGGAAAGAGGTTGGACGCGGCCAAGGGGAGAGGGGGGGAGAAAGAGACCGGCCAGCGCGGCGACAAACGTCATTTATTTTCCTATAAATAAATAAATGCTTTCCTCTCCTGTTTATTTTCTTATAGTATATCATTAAAGCTTGGAAAAAAGGCTGGACGCGTTAACACTATTTGTTTCGTATTTTGTTGTTCTTGATTTTTTTTTTGGCCTGTTTTAAATGCTTTACTTTTCTGTTTTATTTTAAATTTTGTTTGCTTCTTTTTTCAGGCGAAGCAAAGGAGATGAAAAAGGGAATCATTTAAAGCAGGCCAAAAGAGAGCCAAAAAAGAATGAGAAGATTTGCAAATCACGGGTTATAAAAGTCTGGAGCCGAGTTTACGCCGACGCCCCTGCTGCCAAGTAGCGGTGTAGACTATGACTTATTGAGAGTTTTTGTGGCCGTTTGCCAATTCGGATTTGATAATTCTCGTCTGTAGGACTAACATAGCTCATCCAACTGCTGCCTCATTTGATTGATCAAATGGAAAAAAAAAAGGAAGAAAATAATCCATATGAATCTTTGCATTAAATCAAACGGTGTAAAGGTGATTCTCATCTACTCCATCCGTTCATAAATACAAGATGTTCTATCTTTTCTTGTGAATCAGATGTATGTAGACATGTTTTAGTGTGTTCGTTTGCTAATTTCAGTCTGTATTACAACATTTATATTGAAATATTCAAAACATCTTATATTTGTGAACGAAGGGGGTGGATGAGAGCCAGCCACCTCCTTATTGAGAATAACGTGGAAATCCATCTCGTGCGCGCGTGCGTGCGTGCGTGCTTACGGACTTGGACCGGGAGACCAAGCACGACGGTTTGTTTACCTCGTAGTAGTAATTTGGTTTACATGGATGGGAGGTAGTACTACCCCAGAAGCAGAGCAGTTGACCGTGACTAGCAGCGACAGTATTGTTCTTTAATCGCAAAAATAAACTATCACCAAGACTCACATGCCGCATTGATCACTGATTTGGACGTGATCCTCCTTCCAGCTCCTCATCAACTGCCCCCCGAATTACTTTACAATCAAGTGGCGGTTATCCGTGACCCATTCCAGCTCGCCGTCGACCGTTAACGAGTGGATTAACTTAAGTACTGGCGTCTGACGACGCAGGATAAAATACTTGATCTTGCCTCGTTTCGGTGTCGACACGATCTTTGAGCTAGGAAAAAAGAGAGGTCCTAGGTTCGTGCCAACAAAAATATAATATCAGGTGACATGATGCAGTGAGTACTCCTGCACTAGCTGACCTCTTTGAGCCAGACTAAAAGTCTGGCTCAAATATTTGAAGGTGCATCCGCAAAATTCTAGGCGAAAATCCTCATGGAGAAACGTCACAGGTTCAGACAGAAGACCGAGTGAGCTCACTGGAGATGAAAGATGACAATGCGCACATATAAAGGTAAAAGATGGTACTACCAAATGTTGGTAACCTGTCAATTAACCGTAACCGATGTGTCTGTTGTTCATTCCTCCAACTCCAACTAATTGACCGCGACCAACGAGCAGATAACTGTAGGACCAGTATACCACAAGGAGAGGATATCTTAGGTGACCACGATAGAGCTATCAGCGCGAGAGCGGCGGCTAAACTACATCAGTGGCTTTCGCGAGCCAACAGAGCTTTGGAGATGCGGCAAGGCTTCTTATCTCTCTCGAGGACCGACTAGCGGAAGTAAACCGACACGAGGGGGATATCGACGTCGTTCTCGTCCTCGTCCTCGCAGGCCACGCCGATGTCCAGGTGCCTCCGGTACTCGGGCACGTCCACCTTGCCCACCTCCCTGGCGACGTCGACCACCTTCTTGGGCAGCCTGTCCTTGTGCCTCGCGAACATGTTGTTGTACAGCAGGGAGGTGCCGCACGAGATGCTGTAGGCGGTGAGGCCCTTGTCGGCGAACCACTGCAGGAGCTCGGCGAGGGTGAGGTTGCCCTGGACGGACCACCGGTCCCACACGGTCCAGCTCGTCTCCTTGTGCTTCATGACCTTGGGCGGGACCGGCTCGGCCATTGAGAAGAGGGGCAGGGCCAGGTTCGCAAATGTGTTGCGGTAGTCCTCGACGGGGTGCTCGCCGGCCATGACCTTGTACAGCTCGAGGCACACGAGCCCTGTGGCCATGGCGGTCGAGGTCGCGATGGCTGGGATGATCCTGCCTGCGATGAACTTGGCCTTCAGCTTGTCGACCTCTGGGATGCTGTAGTTCCTCGCGCGCATGTTTGCTAACCCGGATATTAAATCCATGTGGAAGTTGGTGTCATCATCCTGTACAAGAGAAGCCAAGGCATTGTTACATGCTGAAGAGTACAGAAGAGTTGTAATGTGGATATAAACACTTGTCAACATTTGTGAACATAAGTTTTGAACCTAGGACTTGCTGATGCAATATTTGGACCAATTACTTACCTTCTCAAATTGGATAGGTTTCATTTGGAACCCTGGAGGTAGCCTCTTGGCATATTCTTGCAACTTAGCCAGAAGATCTTCAATAACGGCGACATCATCAACTGAGGTGCTGGAAAGATTCGATGCCTTCTCATCTGTCACAATATTAACCCCTTGCTTTGGCTCGAATGTAGGAACTATGATCTTCTGTACTACATCAGCCAGCTTACTAGTGTTCTTTGCCCATTCAGGTATAGCAACCCCAAATGACTCCGCTCTCAATATCGAAGCAGACATGATGAAGTTAAGGTGAGACTGATCAGCAGCTGAAAACTGCAGTGCACGAGGGAAGCGCTTGGGGGCAGACCAGAAAGGAGCACCCATACTGGTGGCAGCATCTTCAGGAAAAGTGAATGTGAGCTGCTTCACACGGTTTGAGAAATAATCCTCAAATCTGGCAAAAAAGAGAAAAGAGAGATTTTAACTTGAGCCAAAACGTGAAGCACAAAAATGAGCTACACACACCTCTAAGGAAAAGAGAAGTTATAGAAGTACGGTACTTCATGCCAATGCCTTGTGAACAGCAAGGTGATATAATCTCAAGTTCTCAACAGTACTAGTCTATACTGATCACACAATTGAATGTTCAAATAAAAGTGAAAACGGCTGAATCAGATCATCCATGCCTGGTAGACCGAGCTAATATTTTTTTGTGATGAATTATCTAGACGACTAAGTGAGCAACTTAAAATCTAGTTGAGAGCCTAGCAAAAATGTAACAAAATTCATGTAAAGGAGAATGTGATGTTTTTGTTATAAATTATCTAGACAACCAAGTCAGCAGCTTAAAATCCAGTTGAGAACCTAGCAAAAATGTAACAATATTCATGCAAAGGAGAACGTAACAAACAAAGGCAGAAAAGAGAACGTACTTCAGTCGGGCCCAGCTTATGCAATCATCAAATGTACTGCACCGGTCTTTGTTAAGACACTCAGAGACACGTTCAAGCAATTCTCTTGCTTGAGCATCACCTGCTTTCCTCATTGCAGCAGCATATTGAGCAGGGTTAGACAGAAAAGAGTTCACTTCATTTGGCGTTTTCTCAAGCAAACCCTCAAACTCTGAACGAGCCCATGTCAAGCAGTGATCAATGTTATGTGGAAAAGAATGGACTGTGCACATAGGCGCCTGCTTCTCAGGAGGATCTCTTGAAGCCCCGTAATTTTCAGTAAGGTGAGGAATCACCATTTGAGTATTGCACTTTGCGCCCAATGTACCTGACTCCAGCAGTGGCTTCTGGAAGTACAGGCACCTCATGTCCATATACATCCTGGCATTGACATTATCAAGAGCATTGATGACAACATCTAGGCCCTCCCAGAATGTGTCATGGAAGACATTCTCGGTATCTGGACAGGCACGGTTCTGGAGAGCATCAATGTAAAGGCTGGGGTTGATAGCATTAGCAGCTGTAGCAGCCACAGTAGACTTTGCCTGTCCAATATTCCAGTCACGGAACAAGAATTGACGGCTTAAATTACTTTTCTCAATGATATCATCATCTGTTATGGTTAACTTCCCCTTGCTGCTACAAGACACTCCCATTAACGCAAGGTTTTTCAGGAATTCACATCCAAGAGCACCAGACCCTACAACAAAAGTATTAGCCTCCTCCATTTTCTTTTGAAGCTTGGAACCAAATACAGAGACCTGAGCATCATAGCGGCTGTTTGATGGCTTCAAGTCTTGGGGTTCCAACGGATATGTTGGCAGGGATTCAACAGAGTCAAAGTAGAAGAACTGCATAAGTTGGAGCTTAATCAGAAAAGGATTATGTGTGACCATAAGAACAAAGAAGACAGGTGGATCAGAGCACAAACCTGGTTGAGAGGATGGAACTTCCCTGAACAAGCCTTCACAACTTCTTGGCCAACAATACCACCAAACATCGCAGCCATAGGGTTCAATACAGCTCGAGAACCACTTGCAAACTGTCGGAATAGTTTCTCATCAATAGTGTCCAGCTTGCGATCAGCTGAGGCTTCATTAATAGCAGCAGCAATCTTCAGAAAACTTTGAGCATCCTCCTCACAACCAGCAGCAGGGCAGCGTCCATGGTCTTTCTTAAATTTGTCCAGAGCTTGAAATGCCAGGTGAAGCACAGGGGGGCGCTCAAACTTCGAGAAGTCACTCAGAAGAAATTCTCCAGGATCTGTCATGGCATCTCTTAGTGCCTTGAAGCATAGCACCTTTGGTTCCTTCACCTGTGTGACAATTCCACCTTTTACATAAATGCCAAAGTTACTTGTGTCCTCCTCGATGCTAAATGAAAACGGCCTTGCATTTTTAACCTTCCTTGGTTTTCCATCATTCAGTTCTGTCATACCATGGACCTCAGAGAAAACAACAAGATCACCATCTTGGAACTCAAGCCGTTCATCATCAACACAGGATATCAGTGCAGGATTATCATTGCTGATGGATGCAATTATACCAGTATGCGGATCTTCACCATCAACATCAAGAACAGTAAACTTTGGTCCAAAGTCACAAAAGACACTACCAAAAAGGCCGCAGACTTCAGATTTGATAAAGGAAATAGGAGGCTGGTGGTTGTGACAATAATAATCAAATTCATAAGCCTTGTCTAAACCTATATCAGTGAAAACAACAGCCTGCCATGAAAATAAGCTTCAAGTTAGACAGTCATATCAAAGCTTCAACACGAAGTGTATGAAATCTGAAGTGGTGTATGCAGCAGGCTACAAATAAGGTCAGTGGTCAGCAACAAATAAGGTCAGTGGTAAGCTACAAATAAGGTCAGTGGTCAGCAACAAAAAGTTTGCAAGTGGAAAACAATGGATTTTGACAGTAAGGACTAGAGACAAACCTGGAACTTGGACAGGTGCTCCATCGTTAGTTCCTCTGTCAGAGCTGAGATAAGAACAGCATTGTTGAGCTCCTGCAGCTTTGCTACACAAGCAGCGGCCCTGTTCTTCCCAATGTCATCCTCAGATAAAAAGAAATTGCCAGACAAGTCCCACATCTCCACATTTTTTACATCATGTATAGTGACAGACTTGACTCCAGCAAGGGCAAGATTCTTTGCTGCAAAAAAGGTCAGCATGTATGTTTAATACAACAGGCCTAACACATGAGAAATGTGGCATATTAGTTGCAGAACCAGCTGAGACTTTTAACTAGTATAAACATTAAAAAAATGGGTAGCCACAAACAACACAAGCACTGGCCCCATCCCCAGGATTCATTCGCATTGCTGATCAATAAATCAAAGGAGCATTCAGCAATACCCAGTTTCTCTGTTATGGACCATTACATGCCCAACAGGGCGGGTTAACAACATTCAGCAATTTCAGATCAGTATCTCTACCAGATTGGGGCAATACCACCTCCATACAATAGACAAAAACAAACGCATAGACCAATTAATCTACATATACATGGAACATTGGTGAAGAATTTTCCAGGACAATTCTACATCTAGAATACAGTAACGTGGTAAGCCTTTTGTATAAACATTGGAAATTTATATAGACAGAAAAGGCACAAGCACTCATTCCCCATCCCCAGGTTCCATTCCGTACTGAAACGAGCATCTAGAAGTTCCCAGTTTAGCTGTCAGAGCATTCCATCCCCAACACAAGCGGTTAAAAACGTCCAGCGATTCCAGACCAGTATCTACCAGAGTTTAGGCAGTATCAGCACTACATAGCAGACAAAAACAGACCCCATAGACCAGTCAAATCTCTACATGGAATGGACATCGATACATAATATCCCAGGGCAATTCAGTATTTGCAGTATGTCATTGCAACAAACTAAATATTTATACGAAACGTATCAACCAGATCAGTATATGCAGTATGTCATTGGAATTCAGTATATGCAGAGTATGTCATTGCAACAAACTAAATAATTCCAGATCAGTGTCAACCAGAGTTTGCGCAATATCAGCACTACATAGAAGACAGAAACAGACCCCATAGCATAGACCAGTCAACCTCTACACCGAATGGACACTGGTGCAGAGTTTCCCAGCACGATTCAGTGTATGCACGACATGTCATTGGAACAAACTAATAAACAAAAAATGGCAGGCGGAGAAGGGACTAGCAGGCGAACCAATTTCAGCGCCGAGCCCGTTGAGCCCGGAGACGAGGACGTCGGAGGCGAAGAGGCGGCGCATGGTCTCCCTCCCGTACACGGCGAGCTGCCTGCTGTGGAGGTCCTCGTCGATCTCCCGCGGCGCGGCCCCGTTCCGGCCCCCGCTGCCGCCCGCGCCCTCCGTCTCCCCGCGCCTGGGCCTCTTGGCGTCCCCTCCGCGGCCGTTTTCGTCCCCCGCCGCGGCGTCGGACGGCCTCTTGGACGGGAGCATGGCGAGCAGGCCCCTGCGCAGCAGCCGCCGTAAGCACCCCATGGTCGAATCCGGAACAGACAGCACCCCATCCCCGCGCGAGGCGAGCGCTATATACTACTAATCGGGGAAGTGATGGAGTGGAGCGGAAGGGAAGTACCTGTGGGGCGGCGGCCTCGCCGGCGCGGGGGAGGGAAGGGATCGGCGGAGGCGCGTCGCTTGGCGGCTAGGTTTCGGGGCCGGGCGGCGTGGGAGCTTCGGGAGGGAGTATTGATTCGTGGGGCGGGCGGCGGGGGGAGGGAGGGGGGAAGGGGGAGGCGGCGCTGGTGTTGGCAGCGCGTTTGGAGTTGGACTGGTGGGGGGAGGATGACGGGGAGGTTTTATATGCGGGGAGGCAGGATTGGCTGCTCGCGAATCTTAGGGTGGGTTTGAAAGCGGGGGTTCAGTGCTTGCCCATTTCGAAACGCGGCTAGCTCTGGCACTCCCCGATGTACTGTCTACCAAACCGTGTTGTGGTTGTAGTACAAGATTTCAAAATACGAACTTGATGCACAAATTTTGTTTTTGAATCGGTCGCCGGGGGAAGGAAACCCCCCGCCCGTATGTCGATCTCGATTCGGAAAGAGATTGGTCTGGTTTATGTGGGAAACCGGGTTGAAAGCCATTGGTTGGTTTATGAAGAAAACCGGGCCGAAAACCATATAGGGTAACAGTGAAACGCACGCATGCACACACACACAAGGATCAATGTGACAATACAAGGATCAATCACGTAAGCGCAGGTGGTTAAGAGGTGCGGCACTGGTTATGTCATAAGAAAATACGTACATGACACCACAAGCAAAAGAGAGGTTGACATGGCAGGACAAAGTTGGCCTGCTCGTCCACACCAGTGCTGCTAGAAAAAGATGCGATCCAGGTGCCGCCACCACCAACTTGGGAGTCAAGATGATCGCCAGGTGCTTATCTTCCCCTTTGGCCTCCCTTCTGTCGCTGGGCCTCGTGGGCCCTCTGGCGGGTCTTCTGGCGGGCTCCCCTCGGTGAGCCACCTCCGGTGTATGACACTGTCATGGGAGGCCAATTATTTTTGTCCGAGTTACAACTCCACCCTTGACATGCAATTGGTGGGGGTCGTCTTTCCTGTTGTCCCAGTTGCAAGTCCATCCTCGACATGCAATTGGGGCCTCGCCTTTTTCTTCCAGTTGCCATTACATCCTCAATACGCAACTAGGGGGGCGGCCAATTTTGTCGCAGTCATAACTTCACCCTTGGTACACATATAGGGGGCCTACCCATTTTTGTGTCGCTTGCAACTTCATCCTCGAGACACAATTTGTCTTGACCGAGTTGTCACCCTTGACTGAAACTCAACCAACCCAGTTGCATGTGCACCCTTGATACGCAACTATTCCCGACCGAGTTGCATATCCACCACCGACACACAACTCACTCGACCAGTTGCATGTCATACAAATTTGATTTGTTTTTTGATTTTTTGCGCCATGCAACTTATAAAATGTTCACTGTATTTTAAAGAAATCATCGCATATTTATAAAGTCTTCATCATGTACTTTGAAAGAACATATTCACCTCGTCCTAAAAGATGTTCGCCATGTATTTTAAAAGGTTTATCGTGTATTTTTTAAAATGTTTTATGTGTGTCTTTAAATTTGTGACAATTATTAGAATTCATGAACATTTTTTAAATTCGCGTTTTTTAAATTCTTGAATATTTTTAGAATTTGTGATTTTTATTGACTACATGAACATGTTTCCTATTCATGAACAATTTTGGAATTTGTGAACATATTTTCATATTCATGAATATTATCCAAAATTCATGAACATTTTTTAAAAGAGCATTTCTGACACCCAAATAGACTAATTTGTTTGAAAAGGAAAAAAATCCCTCTTTTACTTGCCCATGTAGGCGCTGACATACAGTTCCTGAACCTAGAAGTTAAACGAAGCAACTTAACCCGGCAAAAAAAAAGGAAGCAACTTAGGGCCTATTCTGATGTCCTACAACTTCTCAAGAACTTCTTAGATTCAGCTTCTGGACTTGGCTTCTCGCTACACCTGGCGCTGGGAGCAGAGCTTCTCCAGCGCTGGCTTCTCACTACAGCACGCTTGCAGCCCAGCTGTTTTTTTTTTGAGGGATTGCAGCCCAGCTGGTGGGACTGCAGGCCTGCTCGTCCCAGCTTGGGCCGGCTGGAAGCAGCCCGTTGCGGGTGCAAAGTGCAGCCCACAGGCCGAAAGAGAGAGAGAGAAAGGATGGCTGGGCTGATTTTGATGTTTTTTTTTCAGAGGAGCAATTTTCCTGCAATTTTGTGGCTGTACAGAGAGCTATTTTTACTACTGCAGTGTTCAAAAAATAGAAAATGTATTTTTCAAACTGTCACTAATATTCCCAGTTATAACAAAGATGAATGACTTGTTTTGTCATGTGTTGTACAACAAAAGCTTCATGAACATACTGTGTCATATTTGCATATAAGTTTGCAAATCAAAATGGTCACACATCTAAAGGCATGAACATGATCACTCCACCAACTAAGAGCAACAACGGTAGCTAGTTCGTGTCTAAACAAATCCATATTAGGACCACTTTCCGCCGGTGTTGAAACATCCGATGCATTTGGAGGAATAACATTCTTCTTGTATCTTTCTAGAATAGTTGGAACATAATCCGGATCCCTCTCACATCGAAGAAAGTGGCGATCCTCTTTATCATCGAGACAGACGTAGTTGTGTCGTCAAACTTCATGAACTTGCAAGGGCCACCAGACCAACACGCTGTCAAGCAAACTGCAACTCCAGTTCTGCTTTGATACTGGCGCCTCGGACCTATGAGAAGGCCAATCGGATGATACCATTGCAGTGGAGCTAAGAGATTTTTGAAGAAAAAGGAGATGACATAGGTGCGTTGAAGCGCTATCGGCACTTGGCTTGCTGACCAACCGACGCTTCACCTTTAAGTCTGGCAGTTGAGGTGCCTATATAGCGTTGCTATCCGGCCTAGTAGAGCATCGAGGAATACAATGAACACTAGTGGCAAGCGACCAAAAAAAATAAGTACTAGAACATCTTCTACGGAAACAAATGAAAGAAAATCAAGAATACAACACAAAAGTGATGCACCATTAGCACATTGTTTTCTACCAAGTAACGAGATTGGCACCAGGTTTGGAACCTAAGGGATTAACTCGTAGCTCATTTTCTTTTGGGTACTTAACATGTGTGTTTGAATCTGGATGGTGATAGATCAAGTTATACATAGTAGCCACATGCCTAACTCCTTCTATGGTTTGGCTATCATAGCACATGAGATTGTCAGATTCTCCTTGGAACAATATACGGTCATTAGACTGAAGGAAATATGCCCTAGAGGCAATAATAAAATTGTTATTTATATTTTCTTATATCATGATAAATGTTTATTATTCATGCTAGAATTGTATTAACCGGAAACTTAGTACATGTGTGAATACATAGACAAACTGAGTGTCCCTAGTATGCCTCTACAAGACTAGCTCGTTAATCAAAGATGGTTAAGTTTCCTGACCATAGACATGTGCTGTCATTTGATGAACGGGATCACATCATTAGAGAATGATGAGATGGACAAGACCCATCCGTTAGCTTAGCATAAATGATTGTTTAGTTTTATTGCTAATCACTAGTAGAAAACAGGGCTTTGGTTCGGGCAGGGCAAGCCCATTAGTCCCGGTTCAGTCACGAACCGGGACCCATGGGGGCATTCGTCCCGGTTCGTAAGCCCAGGGGGCCGGCCGCGGCCTTGTGGGCATTGGCCCCAGTTCTTGGGGACCCATTTGTCCCGGTTCTAGGCACGAACCGGGACCAATGGGCCTCGCTCCTGGCCCACAACCATTGGTCCCGGTTCCAGCCACTAACCGGGACAAATGAGTTGCCTATATATACCCCATCGCCTCGGCAGAGCACTCCAGAGTGCTCTGTTTTTTTGGCCGGCGAGGGGAGGGCATTTGGGTGCTCTAGCTCACCTCCTATGCACATGAGGTGTTCGATGAAATGTCTGAGCCACACTAGTTAATCTTTCTCCTCTTGAGACTCGACCTCGGAGCTCCATTTTCTCCGAGATTTGTCTAGGTTTAGCGGTCCGTCACGTCCCGTCCCCGTCTTCACTGCCGTCGATCACCCGCGCCGATCTCGTCGCCGGCACCACCATGGTGAGCCTCTTGTTCTTATCTTCTTTTTGAAAGAAAAAAATTCTTACTTCAGATAGATACTTGTCTAATTTTCTTACTTTTATTATTCCTTGTTATTATATAGTGAGATGGTTTTGGTATCCGCCCCCGTCGGCCCACGTCCTGTCTATGATTCGGATGTGGTATATATATTATCTTTTCCGAGCTCTCGCGGTCGTGCGGGAGGTGTAGGTGTTTCCACGGGCGCTCCTGGTCAGTGGCTTGGAGCCAAAGCCACCGGGTTCGCAGCGACACGCCGCTGCGCTGGATGTCGCGAATGGCTAGCCCACCATAGGCGAGAGGGCGGCAGACACGGGCCCAGGAGACTGGACAGCAGCCTCCATTGACATCCTGCCGTCCAAACCAAAGGAAATCTCGGATGAGCTTGGTGATCCGCTTGAGGATGGGAGGGGCGATCTCTATCGCAAGGAAGTCCCAGACTTTAACTTTTCTCTCGGTGTTTTCCTTGTATTAAATAAAAAAAGCTAGTTCTTTTCCTTGTATTAAATAAAAAAAGCAAGTTCTTCAGCTACTGCCAAAATGATATAGCCACCGGCTCATCAGGGACATGCACATATATTGCTCGTCACTGGTAACTTGAAAACTTACCAGTGGCAAACAAAATTCCAGGTTCGCAAGTGGTAAGTGCTTACCACTGGTGAGCCTTGATAACTAGACAATACCCCACGTGTTGCAGCGGAATGGTAACAATTTAAAAGAGAAGGGCACACGGTAAGGAGAAAACGAGTAAGAAAATAAGAAATAAGATGATGAGTGGTGGAGAATTAAACGGTAAGAGATATGGGACGCGCGTATGCTTGACCCTGCTGGGTTGTATGATACCGTGGGAGAAGGTGGGCCAAATGACCTGATCGAGGTGGCTTCATGGTGTTGCACGCGGCAACATCCTCAGTGGCAGTGCGCCTACGACCACGGCACCCCCGTCCGATTTGGCCGGCATGGTCTATGACATGTAGTTCAGGCCGGACTACTATCGCCCATGGAAGGACTCGGGAGATAGTACCACTAACAATGACAAGCGACCGAAAACAATAAATACTAGTAGAACATCTTCTATGGAAACAAATGAAAAAAAAGAAAAGAATACAACACAAAAGTGATGCACCATTAGCACTTGTTATTTTTTCCTCACCATATCTTATATTTCTTTGTTATGCAAATGCAATTGCACATTGTTTTCTACTCCCTCCGTCCGTGAATAAGTGTACTTCTAGCTTTTGTCTTAAGTCAAAGTTTTGAAATTTTGACCAACTATATACAAAAGAGTAATAACATATATGACACAAAATTGGTATATTATAAAAGTACATTTCAAAATAGACCTAGTGATATTAATTTAGTGTCATAAATGCTAGTACTTTTCCCTATAAAGTTGGTCAAAGTTTTAAAACTTTGACCTAAGACAAAAGCTAGAAGTGCACTTATTCGCGGGCGGAGGGAGTACCGAGTAACTAGATTGTCACCAGGCTTGGAACGTAAGCGATTAAATTGTAGCTATATACACTTTCTTTTGGGTACTTAACATGTGTGTTTGAGTCCGGATGATGATATGTCAAGTCATGCATGATAGCCTCATGCCTAAAACCTTCCATGCTTTTGCTATCATACATGAGATTGTAAGATTCTCTTTGGAACAATATGCGGTCACTAGACATGGTTATCAGGTGTACATGACATGGGAGCAACGGGAGGGATGGGAGGGGCTGGAGGAGGGAGGCGGGTGAAGGAGGAGATCTAGAGGCTCGAGGCCTCGTTTGAAAAATCCAGCACCGGTAGCCTCTGACTGAGTTTCAGTCAATAGTCGCTATAAATTACCGGGCAAATTACAGCCTCGCTAGAATAGGTTAATATTCCGGGAGAGCGGCGACGGTATGGACGGGCTCATGCGCTCCCGCTAGGTGGATGAACGACTCGCTGACACGTAGCGTATTGTATTGAATGCTATCGTGTGCGTACACGGCGAGTACAGGTGCGGAGCCGTCCAAATTAACCGGGATATAGCGGCCCAGCATGGTGGTGTTCCGTTAGTACAGGATTGTCAGAGCGTCACGTAACAACCGCCGTCATCCACGCCCGTTACGCAGACGCCGTTCTTTTCTTTTTTTTGGAAACTCAGACGCCGTTCTTCTAATGGGTAAATGGGTACCCAACTCTGGGTCCAAATCATAGAGTGCAAGAAACAAAAAAAATTCACTAACAAACTTCCAAAAAAAAACATCGGATGACGAGATGACAATGTAGAATAACTATAAACACTCTGCACACCTGGAAACAGAAGTGGCAGGCGAACAAATGAACCGTTGCTGCTTTACTTTGATAATCACTCTGCAACTTCGATACTGCTGCCATCAGCTTCTAGATAGCATATTCACACCAATTGAATTGCGCTATCAATTCCGGGTTAGCTAGAGCACCCCAGAAATCAATCGTCATCGTGTAATACTTTGTGCACGGTAGTCCTGGCCATGGGCAGCCCGGCCCAAAAAAGCCCGACCCGGCCCGGCCCGACGCCGCTCCCGGGCTGGGCTCGGGCCTAGATTTTGAGCCCGAAGACCGGGCCGGACCGGGCCTGGGCCCATTGTTTTCGCGTTTTCCTAAAGGACGGGCCGGGCCGGCCCGAAGCCTGACGGGCTTTTACGTGTTCGGGCCGGGCTCGGGCCCAGAAAACCGGCCCGACGGCCGGGCCGGGCTCGGGCCTGAGTTTTTTGCGTCGGGCTTGGCTAGGCCCGGCCTGAAGCCCGGCCTGGTCCGAGGTATGGCCAGGTATAGTGCACGGTGCTACCAGATATCCCATCACAAAAATTACGAAAACGATCTGAAAGCAATCCTTCTCCATCTTACTAGAATTCTCGGAAAGCTCTCTGTTTATAAAGCTTTCAGCCGCTTTCAAATTCTGAGCAACTGAACTATCCATGCCAATTGTACACTTGATGAAATGGATTGCCGGAGCAGCAATTTGTGCATCCCTGCCACACACATCTCGGTTCCCACATGGGATGCCGAAAACCTTGTGGAAATCCTCGGCCGTGAAAGCAATCTTCTTCTTATCGTCTATTTCAATTACACGACACCGAGCATTTACCTTCCTCATGACCCAGACACTCATTTTCAGATCCAACCTTGCAATCATCGGCAAATTCAGAATCCCACCGAATCCAGTCTCAGATACAAGCCATCTCTTGTATTCAGACATGCACACCAGCTTTGAAAAACAGGCGTCTTCACCAATTCAGCAAAGAATGCCCCTTACTGCACTTTGTCGCCTATAATCCAATCAGCGATGCTTGAACTAAAAAAGCGAAAAACTACTAGCTACAGGTTTTACTGCATGTAAACATGAAACCATTTCATTCATAATATTTGGATGACACTAGTACACCATCAGCAGTACATTTCCACCTCCAAAACTGTCTCCAGCTACACCATCATTGGCGCTACACGGGTACAGCGTCACTTAGTACTGACCACCACACTTTGACCACCTAAAACGTACTTAGCAGCTTAATTTACATAGCACTTAACACTACTCCCAGCAACTCTCGCTGTCATCTCCACCACAGAACCTAATTCAGCACACGCAGGACAACATCCGCCACCAATCACTAAATTTGTTACGGAGACCACCAAATTTATGGATGCAGCATCGGCGACTTTGGCACCCTGACGACCCGCAACTGGAGCCGCTGCCAGCATGTATCCTGCGACTGTACTTGCAAAGGATGCAGCCTGCGACGCCTCCGGCGCTCCGTTTTGCTGAACCGGATGAACCTGCGGCGCCTGCACAACTTGAGCTCCAGCCGCCTGCCCGCCCTGCATCTGACCTGCCCCGATTTGCCACACTGGATGTGCTGCTCCTCCAAAAGTCGCAACATGCGCCGCGTAGGCTTCCTCCCATCTGTAGAAATCGCATCCACCCCTGATGGCTGCCACGGATTCACGAGAAAGCATACCTCGTGAGAAACTGACCAAGAAGAAACATCAGAAAAGAACTCCGAAATCCAATCCAATAAACTATACTTACGTTGTGATTCCGGCACTTGTAGAATCGCTGGCCGGCGTTCTGCCCGCGCCGCGCTATTTAGGTGACCACGTTCCTGCCGCAGTCCGGACAAGGCACTATCGGCAGAGCAACTGGGTCAGCACCTGGATCTGCCATCTTTGCAACCTAATTTTTCTCTCTTCTTCGATTTGTGGTGTACTAAAGGAAACACTGCGGGGCGGCTAGGGTTTCTTCTCTCGATTTGAGGATCGAATGGGGACTAGACCAACAAGAATCCGTGGGCTGGGTAAAATACATCTGCTGGGCCGCCCGTTACAAGATCATCGTCAAACCCCTCTGACGTCGGCCCCAACACCGTCTCCCACGGCGTCTCTTGCCCGTCTCGTACACACATTAACTCGCCTCAACCGCCAGCTGCACCACAACGGAAATCCCGCATCTCCAGGGGAACGAACGCCTCTCGATGCCGAGAGCGCGCGAGCTCGTCCGCGCTGAGCAATTTTCGAATATTCCGGTCACTAGTCTATCTAGTCATTCCGATTCATACTCGACAGCTGACATGTGAACTCCAACACACCCTCAACTACTCGGAAGCAGGCAATTGTACCAGGATTCCAGAAGCTGCATTAGTTAATCATATGGTTACGTGATCAAACATGTGGGGGATGCGGGAACGGGTCGTTCGTCAAAGCATGTTTTTTCTTCTAGTCTTCTAGACCAAGGCTTGGTAATAGAAGTACTCCCAGCCATGGTTTCCACTTTCAGTGAGATTTCACTGAAATTCACTGAATTTCATTAATTTCAGTAGACACTGAAATATTACGTTTCGATCAAAATATTTCAGCAAATTCAGTAGTATATAGGAAATCAAATATTTTTCAAAATATTTTTTGAAAATTTCAAATTTTTAATTAAATTCAAATGAATATTTCGGCCTTTTGGCTGAAATGCAAACTGAAATCACGGAATTTCACTGAATTTCAGTGATTTCAGTTGGTGCTGAAATTTTGTTGAAACTGAAATTGAAAACCATGCTCCCAGCTGGCAGCACCAGTTGGCTACCTAGTCCATAGTTAGTACTAACCTTTTTGGTTTGGCCTGATCGACCGATGGATCGGGCTGCTCCCCCCTGCTGCACAGGCGCCGCGGTGCTGATACTTCTGATCTTCCTGCCGTTGAGCGCATCCGACGACCGGCTTGTTCCCGGCGAGCCACTCTCTCCTGGCTGTTGGCATTGGTCCCGACGTCGACGAGTACTTTCCGTCGAGGTGACACACGTGCACAACCCGGCTGCTTGATGTGTTCTAGCCGGTCGATACTTTCGACCAACACACGCACGTACGTTGCAACCAAGTAGGCACTCAGGCAGGTGGATCGAATCTGTGGAAGCTAGCTAGACGTACTTGATCGATTGATCTTGCCGGGAACTCACACACACGCACGAAACAAATACGAGACGCTGATGGATAGCAATAGGTGCGTGTCGCACCTAATACTTTATTTCTTTTTGATCTGAGTTCGGTGTAGAGATTACAGGGTATATGTAAGTATATATAGCAGCTAACCTGGCTACTACTAATCCTATACCTACACGGGAGTTGTTCCAAGCCCGAGCCGGACTGGACTCGTGGTTAATTCCAACAATCACCCCTTAAACACGATGTCCTCACTTTACAGCTTGGACGCTGATCCTTCGCCGCATCTTCACGAACTTCTGTCGTCCCAAAGATCTGGTTAGGATATCTGCAAGCTGGTCATCGGTGCAAATGTAGTTGACGTCAATCTTGCTTTCTTCTACACACTCCCTTATGTATCGATACCTCGTATCGATGTGCTTGCATCTACCATGATGCATTTGATTCTCCCATAGAGAGATTGTAGACTCGTCATCAATGTTGAGCACCACTCGTTCTGGTTCCTTACCTGTGAGGTCACCGAGTAGCCTTCCTAGGCAAACGCTTTGACACACCATGGTTGCAGCTGCAATATACTCTTCTTCACAAGATGATAATGTGACTACCTTCTGCTTTTGTGATAGCCAACTTACTATGCTTCCTCCCAAGAAATATTCCACGCCCGATGTACTTTTACGGTCGTCCACATCTCCTGCCATGTCACTATCACTATAGCCAAGTAGCTCCACCATCTCATTCTTCTTCTTTCTCAAGTAGACACAACCGAAATTTGTCGTCCCTTTGATGTACCTGAGTATATTTTCCACCGCTGCCCATTGCTCCGTCGTGGGTGCTTCCATGAAGCGACTCACTATGCCAACGGAATAGGCCAAGTCCGGTCTTGTATTCGTGAGATACCTCAACTTTCGGACCACACTTCTATACTCCGTTGCATCAACCGCGGGTGCTTCACTCTTCTTGCTTAGTCTGAGACGAGGCTTCATCGGAACATGACTTGGATTGCAATCTTTCATGCCACAGCTTTCAAGTACCTTCTTTGCATATGCCTCCTGGCATATTATGATCCCCTCCGGCTTTTGCTGTATCTCGATCCCGAGGTAGTAACTCAAGAGCCCTAGATCAGTCATCTTGAATAGCTTCTTCATTTGTAGTTTGAAGTTTGCAATCACCTCTTCGTCTGCTCCAGTTATCAGCAAATCATCCACATAGATGCCCACTAGTAGACGATCCTTGCCATCACCTCGCTTGTACATAGCATGCTCTAGTGGGGCTTTCTCAAATCCAAGAGAAATCAATGTACGGTCAAGCTCAACATTCCATGCCCGAGGAGCTTGTCGTAGCCCGTACAACGCCTTGTGTAGCTTCAATACCTTGTGTTCCTCTCCTTCTTGGATGTACCCAGGTGGTTGCTTCACATACAATTCTTCTTCTAACTCCCCGGTCAAAAACGCGGAGTTCACATACAAGTGATGTATCCTCCAAGATTCTTGAGCCGCGAGAGCTATAAGTAGTCTCACCGAGTCCATCCTTGCAACTGGAGCGAACACTTCTTCGAAGTCCACATCTTGCTCTTGCACGCATGCTTTAGCTACAAGCCTTGCTTTATGCTTCATCAAGTTCCTTTCGGCATCTTTCTTGACTTTGTACACCCACTTGAGCTCTATGGCATTCTGACCGTTGGGAAGATCCGCGAGCTCCCATGTATTGTTGTCTTGGATCGACCACAACTCTTCATTCATAGCACGACGCCAACACTCTTCTGTCTTTGCGTCTTCAAAATTATCCGGTTCCCCGATGTGCAAACATCGTTGCCCTTTACTCTTCATCTTCACCGAATTTATTTGAAGCGCTTCCTCTGGAGAGAGATCCAACACGCGTCGTTCTCGTGCTACCGGAGAAGACACGCTTGCTTCTGAACTTGCCAAAGTTCCATTTTCTAGCAATTTGGTACCTTCCAAATTAGCTGCACTTTCACAAGTTGAACCAGCCAAAAACACTAGAGATGCTTCACGTGCATGCCCTTCTGGTCCTCCAGCCACGTGGTCTACTGAAAGTTGAGCCACGGCTGGGCCTTCTGGCTGTTCTGGCCTGCCTGCTGGGCTCCCCGGCTGGGAGCTTGGTGCTGGGCCACGCCCAGCTTTCGGCCCGTCCGCGGGGCCACTGCCTCCAGTGCAGCTGGCTGAGCTGCACGGCACAGCGTGCACGCCTCGTAGGCCATGCCTGTCGCTTGTAGCGCCAGCGCTGGACGCGCTCCTCGCGCTGCTCCTTGTGCTTCGAGGAGAGGCTGCAACTCCTGTTCCTGGGACGCCAGCTGATCCAGGTGAGGTCCCTGACGCGTCTCGCCGCGCGCCATCGTCTGGAGCATCGCTCTGTGTTGCCGAAGTTTCCGGTTGTTCTGGCAGCACGTCTTTGTTGTTTTCTTGCGTGACCACACTGTCACACATGGTGTCGTGGACTTCTGGCGCCACATCATCGCCTGAATCTAGCGTGAACACACAGTCACGCCTTGTGTCATGGACTTCTGGCGCCACGTCTTCGCCGTTCTCGAGCACGATCACATCGTCACGTCTTACGTCATGGTCTTCTGGCGCCACGAATTTGCCTGGGTTTACTGACGTAATCACACTATCACGCCCTGGGTCATGGTCTTCTGGCGCCATAACTTCGCCTGGGTTACTGACGCAGATGCACTCACCGGACCCGTGTCCAGCTGACCAAGATCATCTGGATCCTCTTCGTCCACTAGCTCGCACATTAGCATCATATCCCCATCGTCTCCTTCCTCGGCCATGAGCGCCCGTTGCTTCGGTGCTTCCTCGCAGTTAGCCTTGAAGTGACCGAGGAGGCCACACTTATGACACCTCACTTTTCTGATGTCAAACTTCCTCCTCGGTGGTGCAGGCGCATCCTCGTCGTCCGAGTCGGCGAAGTTCTTTCTCGCCGAGCGCCGCTTCCCCTTCCCCTTCTTCTTGCCGCTGCTCGTAGATCGGCCTTGCTTTTCTTTCGACAGGGCGATCCATTGCGCCTTTGTAAGCATGAGGTGCTCACTCGCCGAAACTGAGACGAGTTCTCTCGTCATGGGCCTTGAACCTTCCGACGAGATCCTCAACCGTGAGAGTCTTCAGGTCGAGACATTGCTCGATCGACGTGACAATCTGAATATAGCGTGCCGGCGCGGCGCGCAAAAATCGTCGGACGATCGCAACTTCTTCTAGGGTTGAACCATAGCTGCGTATGCCATTGACGAGGGTCTTGGGACGGGCGGCAAACTGATCAACCGTCTCACTTTCATCCATCTTCAGGCACTCGTAGCTTCTCATCAGGGACTGAAGGTGTGCTTCCTTGACACGGTCATGACCCTGGTGCAGGATCTTGATGGTCTCCCATGCCTCCTTCGCCGAGTTCTTTCCGACAAGGTGTTGCAGCACATCCTTCGGCATGGCGGAGTAGATCGCTGTTAACGCCTGACGATCTTTCCGGTACTTCGCCGCGCCCTTTGCGTACTCGGCGCCGCCCGGGTCGACGGCTTCCCAGAACTCAGCTCCCTCCATCGCGACCTCCATGTTCATCGCCCATAGTGCGTAGTCCTCTCGATCCAGACGGGGGAATTGTGATCCCCCCACCATCGGCATCGGTGCTCCCGCTGCCGCCGTCACAATCTCCTTGCCCGTGGTCGACATGATCCTTCGATTGCTTTCCGAGAATCACGTCAATACCAAAGCTCTAGATACCAATTGTTGGCACTGGTCCCGACGTCGACGAGTACTTTCCGTCGAGGTGACACACGTGCACAACCCGGCTGCTTGATGTGTTCTAGCCGGTCGATACTTTTGACCAACACACGCACGTACGTTGCAACCAAGTAGGCACTCAGGCAGGTGGATCGAATCTGTGGAAGCTAGCTAGACGTACTTGATCGATTGATCTTGCCGGGAACTCACGCACACGCACGAAACAAATACGAGACGCTGATGGATAGCAATAGGTGCGTGTCGCACCTAATACTTTATTTCTTTTTGATCTGAGTTCGGTGTAGAGATTACAGGGTATATGTAAGTATATATAGCAGCTAACCTGGCTACTACTAATCCTATACCTACACGGGAGTTGTTCCAAGCCCGAGCCGGACTGGACTCGTGGTTAATTCCAACAATCACCCCTTAAACACGATGTCCTCACTTTACAGCTTGGACGCTGATCCTTCGCCGCATCTTCACGAACTTCTGTCGTCCCAAAGATCTGGTTAGGATATCTGCAAGCTGGTCATCGGTGCAAATGTAGTTGACGTCAATCTTGCTTTCTTCTACACACTCCCTTATGTATCGATACCTCGTATCGATGTGCTTGCATCTACCATGATGCATTTGATTCTCCCATAGAGAGATTGTAGACTCGTCATCAATGTTGAGCACCACTCGTTCTGGTTCCTTACCTGTGAGGTCACCGAGTAGCCTTCCTAGGCAAACGCTTTGACACACCATGGTTGCAGCTGCAATATACTCTTCTTCACAAGATGATAATGTGACTACCTTCTGCTTTTGTGATAGCCAACTTACTATGCTTCCTCCCAAGAAATATTCCACGCCCGATGTACTTTTACGGTCGTCCACATCTCCTGCCATGTCACTATCACTATAGCCAAGTAGCTCCACCATCTCATTCTTCTTCTTTCTCAAGTAGACACAACCGAAATTTGTCGTCCCTTTGATGTACCTGAGTATATTTTCCACCGCTGCCCATTGCTCCGTCGTGGGTGCTTCCATGAAGCGACTCACTATGCCAACGGAATAGGCCAAGTCCGGTCTTGTATTCGTGAGATACCTCAACTTTCGGACCACACTTCTATACTCCGTTGCATCAACCGCGGGTGCTTCACTCTTCTTGCTTAGTCTGAGACGAGGCTTCATCGGAACATGACTTGGATTGCAATCTTTCATGCCACAGCTTTCAAGTACCTTCTTTGCATATGCCTCCTGGCATATTATGATCCCCTCCGGCTTTTGCTGTATCTCGATCCCGAGGTAGTAACTCAAGAGCCCTAGATCAGTCATCTTGAATAGCTTCTTCATTTGTAGTTTGAAGTTTGCAATCACCTCTTCGTCTGCTCCAGTTATCAGCAAATCATCCACATAGATGCCCACTAGTAGACGATCCTTGCCATCACCTCGCTTGTACATAGCATGCTCTAGTGGGGCTTTCTCAAATCCAAGAGAAATCAATGTACGGTCAAGCTCAACATTCCATGCCCGAGGAGCTTGTCGTAGCCCGTACAACGCCTTGTGTAGCTTCAATACCTTGTGTTCCTCTCCTTCTTGGATGTACCCAGGTGGTTGCTTCACATACAATTCTTCTTCTAACTCCCCGGTCAAAAACGCGGAGTTCACATACAAGTGATGTATCCTCCAAGATTCTTGAGCCGCGAGAGCTATAAGTAGTCTCACCGAGTCCATCCTTGCAACTGGAGCGAACACTTCTTCGAAGTCCACATCTTGCTCTTGCACGCATGCTTTAGCTACAAGCCTTGCTTTATGCTTCATCAAGTTCCTTTCGGCATCTTTCTTGACTTTGTACACCCACTTGAGCTCTATGGCATTCTGACCGTTGGGAAGATCCGCGAGCTCCCATGTATTGTTGTCTTGGATCGACCACAACTCTTCATTCATAGCACGACGCCAACACTCTTCTGTCTTTGCGTCTTCAAAATTATCCGGTTCCCCGATGTGCAAACATCGTTGCCCTTTACTCTTCATCTTCACCGAATTTATTTGAAGCGCTTCCTCTGGAGAGAGATCCAACACGCGTCGTTCTCGTGCTACCGGAGAAGACACGCTTGCTTCTGAACTTGCCAAAGTTCCATTTTCTAGCAATTTGGTACCTTCCAAATTAGCTGCACTTTCACAAGTTGAACCAGCCAAAAACACTAGAGATGCTTCACGTGCATGCCCTTCTGGTCCTCCAGCCACGTGGTCTACTGAAAGTTGAGCCACGGCTGGGCCTTCTGGCTGTTCTGGCCTGCCTGCTGGGCTCCCCGGCTGGGAGCTTGGTGCTGGGCCACGCCCAGCTTTCGGCCCGTCCGCGGGGCCACTGCCTCCAGTGCAGCTGGCTGAGCTGCACGGCACAGCGTGCACGCCTCGTAGGCCATGCCTGTCGCTTGTAGCGCCAGCGCTGGACGCGCTCCTCGCGCTGCTCCTTGTGCTTCGAGGAGAGGCTGCAACTCCTGTTCCTGGGACGCCAGCTGATCCAGGTGAGGTCCCTGACGCGTCTCGCCGCGCGCCATCGTCTGGAGCATCGCTCTGTGTTGCCGAAGTTTCCGGTTGTTCTGGCAGCACGTCTTTGTTGTTTTCTTGCGTGACCACACTGTCACACATGGTGTCGTGGACTTCTGGCGCCACATCATCGCCTGAATCTAGCGTGAACACACAGTCACGCCTTGTGTCATGGACTTCTGGCGCCACGTCTTCGCCGTTCTCGAGCACGATCACATCGTCACGTCTTACGTCATGGTCTTCTGGCGCCACGAATTTGCCTGGGTTTACTGACGTAATCACACTATCACGCCCTGGGTCATGGTCTTCTGGCGCCATAACTTCGCCTGGGTTACTGACGCAGATGCACTCACCGGACCCGTGTCCAGCTGACCAAGATCATCTGGATCCTCTTCGTCCACTAGCTCGCACATTAGCATCATATCCCCATCGTCTCCTTCCTCGGCCATGAGCGCCCGTTGCTTCGGTGCTTCCTCGCAGTTAGCCTTGAAGTGACCGAGGAGGCCACACTTATGACACCTCACTTTTCTGATGTCAAACTTCCTCCTCGGTGGTGCAGGCGCATCCTCGTCGTCCGAGTCGGCGAAGTTCTTTCTCGCCGAGCGCCGCTTCCCCTTCCCCTTCTTCTTGCCGCTGCTCGTAGATCGGCCTTGCTTTTCTTTCGACAGGGCGATCCATTGCGCCTTTGTAAGCATGAGGTGCTCACTCGCCGAAACTGAGACGAGTTCTCTCGTCATGGGCCTTGAACCTTCCGACGAGATCCTCAACCGTGAGAGTCTTCAGGTCGAGACATTGCTCGATCGACGTGACAATCTGAATATAGCGTGCCGGCGCGGCGCGCAAAAATCGTCGGACGATCGCAACTTCTTCTAGGGTTGAACCATAGCTGCGTATGCCATTGACGAGGGTCTTGGGACGGGCGGCAAACTGATCAACCGTCTCACTTTCATCCATCTTCAGGCACTCGTAGCTTCTCATCAGGGACTGAAGGTGTGCTTCCTTGACACGGTCATGACCCTGGTGCAGGATCTTGATGGTCTCCCATGCCTCCTTCGCCGAGTTCTTTCCGACAAGGTGTTGCAGCACATCCTTCGGCATGGCGGAGTAGATCGCTGTTAACGCCTGACGATCTTTCCGGTACTTCGCCGCGCCCTTTGCGTACTCGGCGCCGCCCGGGTCGACGGCTTCCCAGAACTCAGCTCCCTCCATCGCGACCTCCATGTTCATCGCCCATAGTGCGTAGTCCTCTCGATCCAGACGGGGGAATTGTGATCCCCCCACCATCGGCATCGGTGCTCCCGCTGCCGCCGTCACAATCTCCTTGCCCGTGGTCGACATGATCCTTCGATTGCTTTCCGAGAATCACGTCAATACCAAAGCTCTAGATACCAATTGTTGGCACTGGTCCCGACGTCGACGAGTACTTTCCGTCGAGGTGACACACGTGCACAACCCGGCTGCTTGATGTGTTCTAGCCGGTCGATACTTTTGACCAACACACGCACGTACGTTGCAACCAAGTAGGCACTCAGGCAGGTGGATCGAATCTGTGGAAGCTAGCTAGACGTACTTGATCGATTGATCTTGCCGGGAACTCACGCACACGCACGAAACAAATACGAGACGCTGATGGATAGCAATAGGTGCGTGTCGCACCTAATACTTTATTTCTTTTTGATCTGAGTTCGGTGTAGAGATTACAGGGTATATGTAAGTATATATAGCAGCTAACCTGGCTACTACTAATCCTATACCTACACGGGAGTTGTTCCAAGCCCGAGCCGGATTGGACTCGTGGTTAATTCCAACACTGGCTCCACAATCGTCTCCGATGGTGGTGCTTTTGCCTTGGGCTTCTTCGCCCCCTCCAACTCCACTCCGGCCAAGCTATACTTTGGCACATGGTACAACAACATTCCTGGTCTCACCATCGGTGGGTCGCCAACCGAGAAACTCCGGCCATCAACACCGCACCCTCAGCACCCCCGACCTTCTCCCTCAACAACACCTCCAATCTCGTCCTATCCGACGGTGACGATGGCAGCCATGTCGTTTGGGCAACAGCCAACGTGGGAGCCGCTGCCTCAGGCTCGTCTCCCCCGACGGCAGTGCTTCTGAACACCGGCAACCTTGTGGTCCGGTCGTCAAACGGCACCGTTCTATGGCAGAGCTTCGACCACCAAACCGACACATTCCTTCCTGGGATGAAGCTCGGGATAAAGTACAACACGCATGGCGGCAGGGACGAACGCCTGGTATCTGGAAGGGCCCCGACGACCCCTCGCCGGGGCGCTTCTCCTACGGCGCTGACCCGGTCACGTTCCTCCAACTATTCCTCTGGGATGGGGAGCAGCCAGTGGCCCGCAGTGCCCCGTGGACGGGGTACTCGGTTAGTGGCGACTACCTGACGGGGAACATTAGCACGGAGCTCGTCATCTACCAGGCTGTCGTCGACAACGACGACGAGATCTACGTCACCTACAGCCTCTCCGACGGCGCCCCTAACACCAGGTATGTGCTCACCCACTCCGGTGAGTTCCAAATCCAGAGCTGGAGCCGCAACACATCGGCGTGGGTAGTCCTTGGGAAGTGGCCGTCCCATGAATGCAACCGGTATGGCTACTGCGGCACCTATGGCAATGATATAAATACATTCGATGAGTGCACGGCGGAGTGCAGCCGCAACTGCTCCTGCATGGCATGTGCCTATGCCAACTTAAGCAGCGGAAGGACCGGAAGAGGCAGGACGATGTGCTTGGTGTGGGCTGGAGAGTTGGTCGACACGGGGAAGATTGGCACGGTGCTTGGTAGCGACACACTTTATCTCCGTCTTGCGGGCCTTGATGCTGCAGCTGGTACCAAACCTCAATATCCTGCTTTCTACTACTCCCGTCCTTTTTGAATGGGTGGGAGTACTAGTTTTGTTATTAATTTCTCCTTCTTTATATATCCTACTGATTTTTTTTGTTCTTCATGTTTCTACTATTGGTTTTATCTTTGCTAATCTTTTCTATTATATTATTCATTTGTATTATTTCTCTTATGTTATATGTATGTATTGCATAGGTAAAAGGACAAAGAGCAATAAAACAAGGATTTTACTATCAGTTTTAGGCAGTATTTGTGTTCTGATACTCATAAGCTTCTCCCTTGCATGGTTAATATACAAAGGTATGTTTATTTCCATGTCATTAGGAGGAAGTCATATTTTACCATCTTATGAGAATGTCCATTTGACCGTGTGAACTGTGAGTTCATTGTCTACTACAATAATATGCCTAAACAACTAAAATATGTAAGATTACAGCAAACAAAAACATTTAGATGGTTCCGTGGTTTAGAAATCGTGGGAGAGATGTAACGGTAACTGTAACGGGCTACACTACACAGTTGGTCATAGAGGTTGTCGCTTCTTAATTATGCTCAAGTAATCACTGGTATAGAAGTACTCGGCGTGGTGTATAGAGATACATGCATATATGATATAAGAGATAGCCGTTTTGTTTGGTACGCCATTTTGCCATGGGTGGCACATATGCCTTGTGGGTTGTTTGCTTATGCTTTGTGAGTTCATAGAGGAAAAGTTAACAAACACTAGCAACTAGATGCCCTGTGCGCTGCTGCGGAATTGCTTGCAATATATTTTAATGAGATTTATTTCCATGAACATAAATAGTTAGATTAATAATACAAGAACTAAAACAGAAAATACATATGATTATTGTATGAATATAAAATATTTATTAAATATAAGTAGCATAATGTCACTAAGACATTTAAGCCTTTTCCATGCATGGTTGCATGTTAAGGTGTGTCCTTTCCATGCATGGTTTCAAATTGAGGTGGCATAGTAGCATGGTCGTGGGGTCAACTACTTAGTTATATTATACTATATAGGATTCTACGGATCAGATGAAATATGTTTTGTTCGTTTTCCATGCCTCTATTATGCTTGTTGGATGGGAAACCTAGTATCATCGTGATGTCAATAACATTGTGCGAACAGGTAAAAACAAAAGATGGAGAAAGCACATGAGTACTATGTTGGATGATATGAGTACCACCGATCAACATGGGGAAGAAAACCCTACCCATGATCATGCATTTCCATCTTTTAGATTCGAACAAATTTCCCTCGCAACATGCAGTTTCTCCGAAACATGCATGATCGGACGAGGAGGGTTTGGCAAAGTTTATAAGGTACCTCATGAATATGCAGTTTCATGTTATTCGTCTAAATAGGAGATATAATTTGTTCCATATGTCAAGCTCAAATTAAACTAAGATTTTCATTGCATATCTCTAGGGAATATTAGGTGGTCAAGCAGTTGCCGTGAAGAGGCTAAGTAAGGATTCTCAACAAGGAACAAAGGAATTCAAGAATGAAGTAATTCTAATAGCCAAATTACAACATAGAAACTTGGTTCGTCTTCTTGGATGTTGTGCAGAGGGAGGAGAAAAGCTACTGATTTATGAGTATCTACCTAACAAGAGCTTAGATGCCACAATTTTTGGTTTGTATTCTTGCAACAAAAAAATGCCTTAAGATGCTAGAACAAATTTCTTCTTATTTGGTTCCTTCTATTTACAGATGATTCAAGAAAATTGTTGTTGGATTGGACACTACGGTTTAATATAATAAAAGGAGTCTCTAAGGGACTTCTCTACCTCCACCAAGATTCAAGACTGACGATAATTCATAGAGATCTCAAAGCTAGAAATGTTTTGCTAGATGCAGAGATGAAGCCTAAGATAGCAGACTTTGGTATGGCTAGGATCTTTGTTGATAACCAACAAAGTGCAAATACCCAGCGTGTTGTCAGAACATAGTGTTGGGGAACGTAGTAATTTCAAAAAAATTCCTACGCACACGCATGATCATGATGATGCATAGCAACGAGAGGGGAGAGTGTTGTCTACGTACCCTCGTAGACCGTAAGCGGAAGCGTTTATCAACACGGTTGATGTAGTCGTACACCTTCACGATCCGTCCCGATCAAGTACCGAACGTACGGCACCTCCGCGTTCAGCACACGTTCAGCTCGATGACGTCCTCGCCTTCTCGATCCAGCAAGAGGGGCGAAGTAGTAGATGAGTTCCCGGCAGCACGACGGCGTGGTGACGGTGTTGGTGAAGAACAATCTCCGCAGGGCTTCGCCTAAGCACTAAGAAAACTATGACGGAGGATAAACAAGAGGGGACGGGGTAGCCGGCACACGGCTTGGTGTTTCTTGATGTGTCTTGGGTGCTAGCCCTACCCCTCTATTTATATGTTGAGCCTTGGGGTCGAAACTTGGAGTAAAAGCCTCCACAAAGTCGGTTTCACCCGAAAGGCAAGAGTCCTTCTCGGACTCCAGGGCCAGACGCCAGGGTTCCCGGCGTCTGGCCCCTAGACTCCGCAAAACTTCCTTTTGCACTTTCCAAAAACCTTGTGGGCTTTCCCCTTTCACCCAAATAAAGTGTTCTCGTACCCAAACATTTCGGGAAACATCCGGAACCCCTTCCGGTGAATTCCGGAACCCTTCCGGAGACCAAACACTATTATCCCATATATCAAACTTTATCCCCGGACCATTCCGGAGTTCCTCGTCATGTCCATGATCTTATCCGGAACTCCAAACAACATTCGGTTACCAACATACATAACTCATAAATACTATATCGTCAACGAACGTTAAGCGTGCGGACCCTACGGGTTCGAGAACTATGTAGACATGACCGAGACACTTCTCTGGTCAATAACCAATAGCGGAACCTGGATGCCCATATTGGCTCCTACATATTCTACGAAGATCTTTATCGGTCGAACCGCATAACAATATACGTTGTTCCCTTTGTCATCGGTATGTTACTTGCCCGAGATTCGATCGTCAGTATCTCAATACCTAGTTCAATCTCGTTACCGGCAAGTCTCTTTACTCGTTCCGTAATACATCATCCCGCAACTAACTCATTAGTTGCAATGCTTGCAAGGCTTAAATGATGTGCATTACCGAGTGGGCCCAGAGATACCTCTCCGACAATCGGAGTGACAAATCCTAATCTCGAAATACGCCAACCCAACAAGTACCTTCGGAGACACCTGTAGAGCACCTTTATAATCACCCAGTTACGTTGTGACGTTTGGTAGCACACAAAGTGTTCCTCCGGTAAACGGGAGTTGCATAATCTCATAGTCATAGGAACATGTATAAGTCATGAAGAAAGCAATAGCAACATACTAAACGATCAAGTGCTAAGCTAACGGAATGGGTCAAGTCAATCACATCATTCTCCTAATGATGTGATCCCGTTAATCAAATGACAACTCTTTATCTATGGCTAGGAAACATAACCATCTTTGATCAACGAGCTAGTCAAGTAGAGGCATACTAGTGACACTCTGTTTGTCTATATATTCACACATGTATCATGTTTCCGGTTAATACAATTCTAGCATGAATAATAAACATTTATCACGATATAAGGAAATAAATAATAACTTTATTATTGCCTATAGGGCATATTTCCTTCAGTCTCCCACTTGCACTAGAGTCAATAATCTAGATTACACAGTAATGATTCTAACACCCATGGAGCCTTGGTGCTGATCATGTTTTGCTCGTGGAAGAGGCTTAGTCAACGGGTCTGCAACATTCAGATCCGTATGTATCTTGCAAATATCTATGTCTCCCACCTGGACTTGATCCCGGATGGAGTTGAAGCGTCTCTTGATGTGCTTGGTTCTCTTGTGAAATCTGGATTCCTTTGCCAAAGCAATTGCACCAGTATTGTCACAAAAGATTTTTATTGGACCCGATGTACTAGGTATGACACCTAGATTGGATATGAACTCCTTCATCCAGACTCCTTCATTTGCTGCTTCCGAAGCAGCTATGTACTCCGCTTCACATGTAGATCCCGCTACGACGCTTTGTTTAGAACTGCACCAACTAACAGCTCCACCGTTCAATAAAAACACGTATCCGGTTTGCGATTTAGAATTGTCCGGATCAGTGTCAAAGCTTGCATCGACGTAACCATTTACGACGAGCTCTTTGTCACCTCCATAAACGAGAAACATATCCTTAGTCCTTTTCAGGTATTTCAGGATGTTCTTGACCGTTGTCCAGTGATCCACTCCTGGATTACTTTGGTACCTCCCTGCTAAACTAATAGCAAGGCACACATCAAGTCTGGTACACAACATTGCATACATGATAGAGCCTATGGCTGAAGCATAGGGAACATCTTTCATTTTCTCTCTATCTTCTGCTGTGGTCGGGCATTGAGTCTTACTCAACTTCACACCTTGTAACACAGGCAAGAACCCTTTCTTTGCTTGATCCATTTTGAACTTCTTCAAAACTTTGTCAAGGTATGTGCTTTGTGAAAGTCCAATTAAGCGTCTCGATCTATCTCTATAGATCTTGATGCCCAATATATAAGCAGCTTCACCGAGGTCCTTCATTGAAAAACTCTTATTCAAATATCCTTTTATGCTATCCAGAAATTCTATATCATTTCCAATCAACAATATGTCATCCACATATAATATCAGAAATGCTACAGAGCTCCCACTCACTTTCTTGTAAATACAGGCTTCTCCAAAAGTCTGTATAAAACCATATGCTTTGATCACACTATCGAAACGTTTATTCCAACTCTGAGAGGCTTGCACCAGTCCACAAATGGATTGCTAGAGCTTGCACACTTTGTTAGCTCCCTTTGGATCGATAAAACCTTCCGGTTGCATCATATACAACTCTTCTTCCAGAAATCCATTCAGGAATGCAGTTTTGACATCCATTTGCCAAATTTCATAATCATAAAATGCGGCAATTGCTAACATGATTCGGACAGACTTAAGCATCGCTACGGGTGAGAAGGTCTCATCGTAGTCAATCCCTTGAACTTGTTGAAAACCTTTTGCAACAAGTCGAGCTTTATAGACAGTAACATTACCGTCAGCGTCAGTCTTCTTCTTGAAGATCCATTTATTCTCGATGGCTTGCCAATCATCGGGCAAATCAACCAAAGTCCATACTTTGTTCTCATGCATGGATCCCATCTCAGATTTCATGGCCTCAAGCCATTTTGCGGAATCTGGGCTCACCATCGCTTCTTCATAGTTCATAGGTTCGTCATGGTCTAGTAACATAACCTCCAGAACAGGATTACCGTACCACTCTGGTGCGGATCTTACTCTGGTTGACCTACGAGGTTCGGTAGTAACTTGATGAGAAGCTTCATGATCATTATCATTAGCTTCCTCACTAATTGGTGTAGAAATCACTGGAACTGATTTCTGTGATGAACTACTTTCCAATAAGGGAGCAGGTATAGTTACCTCATCAAGTTCTACTTTCCTCCCACTCACTTCTTTCGAGAGAAACTCCTTCTCTAGAAAGGATCCATTCTTAGCAACGAATGTCTTGCCTTCGGATCTGTGATAGAAGGTGTACCCAACAGTTTCCTTTGGGTATCCTATGAAGACACATTTCTCCGATTTGGGTTCGAGCTTATCAGGTTGAAGTTTTTTCACATAAGCATCGCAGCCCCAAACTTTAAGAAACGACAACTTTGGTTTCTTGCCAAACCACAGTTCATAAGGTGTCGTATCAATGGATTTTGATGATGCCCTATTTAACGTGAATGCGGCCGTCTCTAAAGCATAACCCCAAAACGATAGCGGTAAATCAGTAAGAGACATCATAGATCGCACCATATCTAGTAAAGTACGATTACGACATTCAGACACACCATTACGCTATGGTGTTCCGGGTGGCGTGAGTTGCGAAACTATTCCGCATTGTTTCAAATATAGACCAAATTCGTAACTCAAATATTCTCCTCCACGATCAGATCGTAGAAACTTTATTTTCTTGTTACGATGATTTTCAACTTCACTCTGAAATTCTTTGAACTTTTCAAATGTTTCAGACTTATGTTTCATTAAGTAGATATATCCATATCTGCTTAAATCATCTGTGAAGGTGAGAAAATAACGATACCCGCCGCGAGCCTCAACAGTCATTGGACCACATACATGAGTATGTATGATCTCCAACAAATCAGTTGCTCGCTCCATAGTTCCGGAGAACGGCGTTTTAGTCATCTTGCCCATGAGGCATGCTTCGCAAGTACCAAGTGATTCATAATCAAGTGATTCCAAAAGTCCATCAGTATGGAGTTTCTTCATGCGCTTTACACCAATATGACCCAAACGGCAGTGCCACAAATAAGTTGCACTATCATTATCAACTCTGCATCTTTTGGCTTCAACATTATGAATATGTGTATTACTACTATCGAGATTCATCAAAAATAGACCACTCTTCAAGGGTGCATGACCATAAAAGATATTACTCATATAAATAGAACAACCATTATTATCAGATTGAAATGAATAACCGTCTCGCATCAAACAAGATCCAGATATAATGTTCATGATCAATGCTGGCACCAAATAACAATTATTTAGGTCTAAAACTAATCCCGAAGGTAGATGTAGAGGTAGCGTGCCGACGGCGATCACATCGACTTTGGAACCATTTCCCACGCGCATCGTCACCTCGTCCTTAGCCAGTGTTCGCTTAATCCGTAGTCCCTGTTTTGAGTTACAAATATTAGCAACACAACCAGTATAAAATACCCAGGTGCTACTGCGAGCTCTGGTAAGGTACACATCAATAACATGTATATCACATATACCTTGGTTCACCTTGCCATCATTCTTATCCGCCAAATACTTGGGGTAGTTCCGCTTCCAGTGACCAGTCTGCTTGCAGTAGAAGCACCCAGTCTCAGGCTTAGGTCCAGACTTGGGGTTCTTCTCTTGAGCAGCAACTTGTTTGCTGTTCTTCTTGAAGTTCCCCTTCTTCTTCCCTTTGCCCTTTTTCTTGAAACTGGTGGTCTTATTGACCATCAACACTTGATGCTCCTTCTTGATTTCTACCTCCACAGCCTTTAGCATTGCGAAGAGCTTGGGAATCGTCTTATCCATCCCTTGCATGTTATAGTTCATCACGAAGCTCTTGTAGCTTGGTGGCAGTGATTGAAGAATTCTGTCAATGACGCTATCATCCGGAAGAATAACTCTCACTTGAATCAAGTGATTGTTATACCCAGACATTCTGAGTATATGCTCACTGACAGAACTATTCTCCTCCATCTTGCAGGTGTAGAACTTATTGGAGACTTCATATCTCTCAATCCGGTCATTTGCTTGAAATATTAACTTCAACTCCTGGAACATCTCATATGCTCCATGACGTTCAAAACGTCGTTGAAGTCCCGGTTCTAAGCCGTAAAGCATGGCACACTGAACTATTGAGTAGTCATCAGCTTTGCTCTGCCAGACGTTCATAACATCTGGTGTTGCTCCTGCAGCAGGTTTGGCACCTAGCGGTGCTTCCAGGACGTAATTCTTCTGTGCAGCAACGAGGATAATCCTCAAGTTACGGACCCAGTCCGTGTAATTGCTACGATCATCTTTCAACTTTTCTTTCTCAAGGAACGCATTAAAATTCAACGGAACAACAACACGACCCATCTATCTACAACAAACATAGACATGCAAAATACTATCAGGTACTAAGTTCATGATAAATTTAAGTTCAATTAATCATATTACTTAAGAACTCCCACTTAGATAGATATCCCTCTAATCATCTAAGTGATCACGTGATCCAAATCAACTAAACCATAACCGATCATCACGTGAAATGGAGTAGTTTTCAATGGTGAACATCACTATGTTGATCATATCTACTATATGATTCACGCTCGACCTTTCGGTTTCAGTGTTCCGAGGCCATATCTGCATATGCTAGGCTCGTCAAGTTTAACCTGAGTATTCTGCGTGTGCAAAACTGGCTTGCACCCGTTGTAGATGGACGTAGAGCTTATCACACCCGATCATCACGTGGTGTCTGGGCACGACGAACTTTGGCAACGGTGCATACTCAGGGAGAACACTTTTATCTTGAAATTTAGTGAGAGATCATCTTATAATGCTACCGTCAATCAAAGCAAAATAAGATGCATAAAAGATAAACATCACATGCAATCAATATAAGTGATATGATATGGCCATCATCATCTTGTGCTTGTGATCTCCATCTTCGAAGCACCGTCATGATCACCATCGTCACCGGCGCGACACCTTGATCTCCATCGTAGCATCGTTGTCGTCTCGCTAACTATTGTTTCAACGACTATCGCTACCACTTAGTGATAAAGTAAAGCAATTACAGGGAGATTGCATTGCATACAATAAAGCGACAACCATATGGCTCCTGCCAGTTGCCGATAACTCGGTTACAAAATATGATCATCTCATACAATAAAATATAGCATCATGCCTTGACCATATCACATCACAACATGCCCTGCAAAAACAAGTTAGACGTCCTCTACTTTGTTGTTGCAAGTTTTACGTGGCTGCTACGGGCTGAGCAAGAACCGTTCTTACCTACGCATCAAAACCACAACGATAGTTCGTCAAGTTAGTGTTGTTTTAACCTTCTCAAGGACCGGGCGTAGCCACACCCGGTTCAACTAAAGTTGGAGAAACTGACACCCGCCAGCCACCTGTGTGCAAAGCACGTCGGTAGAACCAGTCTCGCGTAAGTGCACGCGTAATGTCCGTCCGGGCCGCTTCATCCAACAATACCGCCGAACCAAAGTGTGACATGCTAGTAAGCAGTATGACTTGTATCGCCCACAACTCACTTGTGTTCTACTCGTGCATATAATATCAACGCATAAAACCTGGCTCGGATGCCACTGTTGGGGAATGTAGTAATTTCAAAAAAATTCCTACGCACACGCAGGATCATGATGATGCATAGCAACGAGAGGGGAGAGTGTTGTCTATGTACCCTCGTAGACCGTAAGCGGAAGCGTTTATCAACGCGGTTGATGTAGTCGTACACCTTCACGATCCGTCCCGATCAAGTACCGAACGTACGGCACCTCCGCGTTCAGCACACGTTCAGCTCGATGACGTCCTCGCCTTCTCGATCCAGCAAGAGGGGCGAAGTTGTAGATGAGTTCCTGGCAGCACGACGGCTTGGTGACGGTGTTGGTGAAGAACAATCTCCGCAGGGCTTCGCCTAAGCACTACGAAAACTATGACGGGGGATAAACTAGAGGGGACGGGGTAGCCGGCACACGGCTTGGTGTTTCTTGATGTGTCTTGGGTGCTAGCCCTACCCCTCTATTTATATGTTGAGCCTTGGGGTCGAAACTTGGAGTAAAAGCCTCCACAAAGTCGGTTTCATCCGAAAGGCAAGAGTCCTTCTCGGACTCCAGGGCCAGACGCCAGGGTTCCCGGCGTCTGGACCCAGACGCCAGGAACCCTGGCGTCTGGCCCCTGGACTCCGCAAAACTTTCTTTTGCACTTTCCAAAAACCTTGTGGGCTTTCCCCTTTGGCCCAAATAAAGTGTTCTCGTACCCAAACATTTGGGGAAACATCCGGAACCCCTTCCGGTGAATTCCGGAACCCTTCCGGAGACCAAACACTATTATCCCATATATCAAACTTTATCTCCAGACCATTCCGGAGTTCCTCGTCATGTCCATGATCTTATCCGGAACTCCGAACAACATTCGGTTACCAACATACATAACTCATAAATACTATATCGTCAACGAACGTTAAGCGTGCGGACCCTACGGGTTCGAGAACTATGTAGACATGACGGAGACACTTCTCTGGTCAATAACCAATAGCGGAACCTGGATGCCCATATTGGCTCCTACATATTCTACGAAGATCTTTATCGGTCGAACCACATAACAATATACGTTGTTCCCTTTGTCATCGGTATGTTACTTGCCCGAGATTCGATCGTCGGTATCTCAATACCTAGTTCAATCTCGTTACCGGCAAGTCTCTTTACTCGTTCCGTAATACATCATCCCGCAACTAACTCATTAGTTGCAATGCTTGCAAGGCTTAAGTGATGTGCATTACCGAGTGGGCCCAGAGATACCTCTCCGACAATCGGAGTGACAAATCCTAATCTCGAAATACGACAACCCAACAAGTACCTTCGGAGACACCTGTAGAGCACCTTTATAATCACCCAGTTACGTTGTGACGTTTGGTAGCACACAAAGTGTTCCTCCAGTAAACGGGAGTTGCATAATCTCATAGTCATAGGAACATGTATAAGTCATGAAGAAAGCAATAGCAACATACTAAACGATCAAGTGCTAAGCTAACGGAATGGGTCAAGTCAATCACATCATTCTCCTAATGATGTGATCCCGTTAATCAAATGACAACTCTTTGTCTATGGCTAGGAAACATAACCATCTTTGATCAACGAGCTAGTCAAGTAGAGGCATACTAGTGACACTCTGTTTGTCTATGTATTCACACATGTATCATGTTTCCGGTTAATACAATTCTAGCATGAATAATAAACATTTATCATGATATAAGGAAATAAATAATAACTTTATTATTGCCTCTAGGGCATATTTCCCTCACATAGTGAGTATCCATTAGGTGTAAAATCATATTAATTTTGAATAAATACAACTCCAAGCTGACAACTCTTATAACTGAAATGATCAAGCAGTGGATACATGGCTCCTGAGTATGCAATGGAAGGCGTCTTCTCTACGAAATCCGATGTCTACAGCTTTGGCGTGCTACTACTAGAGGTTGTGACTGGTATAAGGAGAAGCTCAAATAGTCAAACTATGGGCTTCCCAAGCCTCACGGTCTATGTGAGTATGCACAAAACTTATCACTAGTTTATTTATGAAATTAAGTAGTTAAAAACTCCGCAGCATTGACAAACAAACTTAATATTGATATGATTTTCTTGTTTGTTCTAGTCATGGAATATGTGGAACGAAGGGAAGACTGGGGATTTGCCGGACTCGTCTATTATGGGTAATTCTTCACCAGATGAAGTTTTGCTTTGCATTCATGTACCACTCTTATGTGTCCAGGAGAACCTAGATGACAGACCACATATGTCATCTATTGTGTTCGTCCTAGAGAATGGAAGCACTTCACTTCCAACCCCCAATTGCCCCGCCTACTTTGCGCGACAAGGTGCTCAGATGGAGCAAATCAGAAATGATATTCAGACTTCGACAAATAGTTGTACACTTAGCGAAATAGATGGGCGATGAAATAAGGCATTTTTAGCTTTACATATGTCAAAATGCTCTCAAAAGAAAACTTTGTATGTATCACACTCTATGTACCATTTAAAAGAAAAAAAAATGCAAACTACCGAAAGATGTGTGGCTCAATATAATCCTCACACATCATGTGTTGTTTAGAAGTCATCATCTTTGAACGCATTCTCTATTCTGGTTTTTGGAAGGGATCCAAGTGGGACGGGCTGGCGGACAATAGTGTAGTCCAAATGTATTTTTAGATCTAGAAAATTGATGAGCAAATTATGAACTAACCGATGAGTTCCACGGGAAGAAGCAGGATGCCGCTTGCACCCCTAGTTTTTTGCGTAGACTGTTGTATTGAACGTAGAAACAATATATCAAAAAGTGAGAAATATATCGTTGGCCCCTCAAGTTCTTGAATAGTTTACACACAAAATAATACCACCAAAATAATTTACTTAGGCCCGTTAAAACGATTGTATGAGTATTTTTATAAGTACATAAAATGGACCAGGTATTGGCAAAAACATGTAAGCCTACAAAAAAGAAAAATAAGCAAGCAAAAATAAAATAGGAGAAAAGGAAAAAATGGAATAAATATATAATAATACAATCTTTATATCACTAACCAGGGCCCCCATGTGTCAATTTAGTGATAAACCTGACAAATTGGCCAATTTGTGTATAATGTGATACTTTGCAACATAAGTAGTAGTAGTTTTTTTTGCTATTTTTCTTAAAGTTATAGTTTTGTGGAAGTGTGCAACAATGTTCTTAAAAATTGGTGTTTTGTGCAATTAACTCTTTCATACAAGTAGAACGTCAAGCAAAGCAGTAATAGTCTAAACAAGCGGCCGAAAGAACAAATACCAGGACACCGTCTATGGTATCAAATGGAAACAAATAGAACCACAAGAGTGGTGGCACCATCAACACTTCAAAAATTGGTCCTCGCTGTAAATTTCAGGTGCCTGACATTTAGCAAAAGTGAAACAGTAAAAGACTATGACAAGCGACCGAAACAACAAATACCAGGCCATCTTCCATTGGAGCAAACAAAAAGAAAAGATACAAGAGCACTTGGGAAAAGGGTTCTCACCATCTCCCATATTGCCATGCAATGGCAGATTCTTATATAGTGACTAACTAGATCGGCATCAGGTTTGGAACATAGGGGATTACATCATAGTTACAGACACTTCCTTCTGGGTACTCAATATGTGTGCTTGTGTCTAGCATGGTGATACCTCATGCCTCTAGCACCTTGTGTACTTGGGCTATCAGATAATACGAGATTGCAAGATTCCCCTTGAAACACTATACCATCGTCAATAACGGCTATTAGATGAATAATATGGCGTGGGATGGTCATGACATGATGCCAAACCCACCGTGGCGGATGGGTGCCATCCACATCATTGCACACCCATATCTATGTTGTTCCGCGGTTGAGATGGTGTTCATGAGCAAAACACAGCTCCGCCGCATCTCAGCTAAGCTGGACGTCGAGTATGCGAGATCAGAGCACCCAAGAGACCCTGGTACAATGCTTAAAGACTCGTCCTCCAAGCTGAAGTGGAGTAAACCTCGGACGGGCACATCACGGCACACATAGATCGTCCAAGAAAGGAGCCTCTTAAGAAGGTCGCTATTCAACCCTCCATGATAGGGTACCGGGGTGGCTTCGCCATCACACGCCAATCCTGGTGTCTCCCGATGGTGAACACCTCCATCCCATGGGTGTAGCCACCAGCATCCATGGAGCGGTAGTAGAATCGCGCAACCTTGTACGCGTTGGAGCAAGGGTCACGTCTGAGACCTAACGTCCTGTGGATACACCTAGGGCGCCCATGCGGCACAACACTGTAGGGCTCTGGGGCAAGGTCAGGACGCGGTGTGTGGCTGGGTTGAGCTCCCGTACCGTAGCGTGCTGCCCATGGACATCGGCACGAGACCGTCACAGTGCGCCCAGGGCCGGTCCTGAGATTTCGGGGGCCCGGGGCAAGATAATAAAAAGGGTCCCTAAAGGCACATAATTTTTTTCCATTTCAATTGCAAATTAATACTCATTACACTATAATTTATGCTGCCTTGGCATGTGTGGTGCTTTTCTCTAAAAAACTATTAAAAAAACCCGAGTCATAATCATTCACATAAAAGTTAGTTGTTGTTGTTAATATATACTTATATATTTTTATTATATGTGAATTAGTAACACTTTTGTGGCAACTCAAATTTTTATCACCATATAATATTTCGCTAGGTTGTTCTTGAACAGTAACTAGAACACTGCTAATTAAATAAAAAATGCTAAGAAAGGCATGGAACTAGGTACCTTAATGGCTAGAAAATTAGAAATTGCAAGCTTTTGCTGCTGCTTACGAGTCAAGGACAGGAATCCGAGTTTACTTTTTTATTCCCAAACAATACAAGAAATTGGAGTGGGTGGGAGAAGTATGCATGAGGATTAACTTCACGAACCGAACAATCAGACAAGACTATATAAAAGGAAGAGGATTATGGAATCTTGAAAATCGCATTACCTTCGTCCACTAATGACGTCCAGCAGCCGAAACTCACAATTAGACAATGCGGTACTTGGCATTTGCATGGCTGATTCGTTGGCAATTTTGAGAGAGAAGAAATAGAAAGATGAGAACACCACGCGCGTGAGGCAAGGCCAGAATTAATCGGCCTGGTAAGTTCTTTCCCTTTTTGATGATTGAGAATTAGTCAATCTGTTACATGGAAATAATTCTTTCCTAAACATCAAACACGTATACAAATCAGTCGATTTGTTATATGGCAAATAATTATTTACCTTTTTCAGAATCAGTCGATCTGATAACATGGGAAAGAAATATTTCCTAAAAATACAATTATTTCCTAAACATCACACACGTAAGGGAACCAAGCCATCGGGGGGCCCTTCCTACTCGGGGGCCGGGGCGGTCGCCCCCCCTCAGGGCCGGCCCTGAGTGCGCCAACTCGTGGATGCTGGCTTCCTCCATGGGGAAGGGGTCCATAGGTAGGATGAGGGTAGCGGCGCACTCGCTCGTCTCCCACCCCCGGTGTGGTGACCTTAACCGGCGCGTTGTCGGGAGGATGTCGGCCATTATTCTGGTCCGTGGTGCGATGAGCACGCACGGATTGGGCTTTTGGAGACGGAGGTGATCGCGCTGGAACGACTGGTCGCCGGTGATGGTGTCGTGCCAGGCCTTGCAGACCCAGGTGAACCGCATCAGTGACTCGACGGGGAGACGGAGCAGGATCTGCGCGACGAGCTCGTGCGGCACGTGCAGCGTCGTCTCGTCCTCCATGGTCGGATTGGTTCTTGCAAGGTGCGCTCGTCCTTGCATGTTTTATCCACACGTACAGACAGTTCGAAGGAAAATGTAGTTCGGATCATTGACGGGGTCGTTTAACTTGCTGGGATAGTCCCGACCAAGACGAGGCAACCGCCGAGTACTTCCCTGACACCGATTGGATGGCACCGGAGCGATCTGAATTTACAAGGGGAGATCTACACGTACATATATATAGCACAAAAAGCTAGCCTAGTAGGCTAGTACAGATACTATTCGGTGATGGTTCCAAGCTCGGCCCGGACTGGACGCAGTGGTACTACTCCGTTTCACGACGTAGCGCATATAGATTTTTATAAACTTTGATCAAGTTCGTAAAGAAAAACATATACATCTAGGATACCAAATACATATGCTTAGATACATCACAAGATATATTTTCATATTGTATATATTTGGTATTGTAGATATAAATAGTTTTCTCTATAAGTTTGGTCAGAGTTTGTAAAGTTTGACTTTCACTAGTAGAAAACAGGGCTTAGGTCACAGGACAGTTTTCACATTTGCCTCGGTTCAGTCACGAACCGGGACTAATGTGAGCATTGGTCCCGGTTCGTGCGGCCAGGGACCTGCCGGGCCTTGTGGGGGCATTGGTCCCGGTTCGTCTGGACCCTTTGGTCCCGGTTGGTGGGACAAACCGGGACCAATGGGCCACGCTCCTGGCCCACCACCCTTTAGTCCCGGTTCCTACCACAAACCGGGACTAAAGGCCTGGTCCTAGTTGCAGCCAGTGTTTAGTCCCACCTCGCCAACCGAAGGGCGCTCACATCAGTTTATAAGGCCGTCCCTCTCTGCCTTGTTGAAAATAGATGCCCTTATACAGGGAATTTGACATAAATTCATAGTAAATTTCATAGAAATTTATTATGAATTTAGGTTGAATTTTCTCTATAAGTGCATCTATGTTCATTTTTTTATATTTATAAAATAAATAAACCTTAATAAAATAAAATAAATAAGTTTTTTGTTCTAAGTAGAAACAAAACAAAAAAAATAAAGCAAAAGAGAAAAAAAACACGAGCCATCAACTCCATAACCGCCATATCTGGGATAGAGAAGGGCGATCCCTTGGAGTGGGATTCACATACAGTTGCCCGTAACATCTACCATTCGAGCCTAGCAGGTGGAACTCGGATCTGTCAACAGTGTCAAAGCGGCAAATAGCAGGTGGAGGAGAAGCCACCGATGTCATGTGTAGATCCCTTCTAGGTCTTGCGGATCGTGCTATTACAGCAATTTGGTTGGTTGATCCCAAAAAAAAAGGAATTTGGTTGGTTTTCTTGAAGCCCTAGCTTGTTGTGCCGTCCTATTCTCTCAATGCAATTTAGCAAATGCTACTACAGTACAGTAAAGGGCACAAAGAAAAATCACGCAGTGAAGGAAAATACCTCCATATCAAAGCTGCTACTTATCTTGTTGGTTATCAGGATGTGGATATGTAGAATTTTCTCTAGCCACGGCAACAGACATGCATTCATCGAGGGGGTTCACTACAGAACAAAATAAATGCTGACGTTAGTTGTTGAGGGTACGTTTGACATCCCTGAGAGACTAGATAATGAAAAGATGAATCGTCAAACCTGGATGAACAAAGACGCTACCAAGTGGATGAATCTGATGGCCTGTCCTCCCTTGAAGATCATGCGTCCTCCCTTGAAGGCGCCACCAGGGCCATGGACGCCTCATACACCGCCGCCGACGTGTTGTAGTGATGAGGTATCGTGCAGGATCTGACACAGGATCACCTTCAGGCAAGATGAATAAGTCTTCAGGGGCACGACGGCCGGCCACAGCAGGCCCCTGCCATGGACGGCGCCGCCCGAGCCACAGCCGCTCGCCAGCTCGCCTCTGGAGCAGTCCAAGCTTATCCGCGAGCTCGTCCACTAGTGCCCGTCGCCGCCACGATGTCCTGCAGGCTAGAGAACGGCGGTTCGCCGTTCTTATCCACGGCCGCCGTTGGAACCGACTCCGGCCGCCTATATAAGGAGCCCCCGAGTCCGTCCAGTCCCTCAGGCGACCTCAAGCCACCCCACCTAGCACCCCCATAGCAGGCAATCGACCAGGGAGGGTCTTCTTCCCCATCTCCGGCCAGTACAGCCGCCGCCGCCCTCCGGTCCATTCAGTCGCAACCAGAGCCCCCCCCGTCCGTATAGCACCACCATCCTCCTCCCTCGACCGTGCGGAGCCGCCCAAACCCTCAGTTGCGTCGGGGAACCACCGTAGGCCAAAGCCCCAAACCTCACGAAGCTGCCGTCCGCCGCGGAGCTCGCCGCCGGCGACTCCCTCCATCCCCGCCACCTCCTCGACCACCGGGAGGACCGCCCCGGCCTGGCGGATCCATCCCCGCCCTCAGGACCCCGCGAGGAGCCGCCGTTCGCCGGCGTTGATCGCCGGAGCCCCGCCTCTGTTCGGCCAGAGGAGGAAGGAGGCGGGGGCGACTGGTCAAACCTGACCAGTGGGCCCAAGGGACCCACTGTCAGTGACCCACGAGCCGGTCCACGCGGGTTAAGTGGAGGATCTGACACAGGGTCACCTTCAGGCAAGATGAATAGGTCTTCAGGGGCACGACGGCAGCGGCGGCGCCATGGCCGGGACTGGTGACGATGGCGGCGGCGAGCGAGCGGGAGGGTGGCGGCGGCTGCGTGCGAGTGGGAGGCCGGAGGATCACCACTCATTGTGCTCGACATATCACTACAAGAAACCTGTTAATCCATGACGGATTTCTAATGACATTTTTGGAAATTCTCATCGATGACCTGGTAAAACCCCACAAGCCCGGTGAAAGCCCGCTAAAGCCCGTCTAACCGTTCCCGTATAAAAACTTAACCCTAAATTCCCTCCTCGGCCCCTGCATCGTGTCCCACAGCACGTCGCCACCCCTCGTCCCTCCCACAGCTCGTAAACCTTAATAAAATAAAATAAAATAAACTATAGTAACTACAATAAATAAACCTTAATAAATTAAGTAAAAATAGCAGCAGTAAAATAAATAAAAATAGCAGCAGTAAAATAAATAAAAATAAAATAATTAAAGTAAAATACATAAGTAATTAGAAATAAAATAAATAAGTTTTTTGTTGTAAGTAGAAACAAAACAAAACAAATAAAGCAAAAGAGAAAAAAATAGAGGAAAAAAATTATGCCACCTACTGGGCCACCACGGCCTGAATACGACTAGAAACCCATCCATGGGCCAGGATTCAGGCCCGCAGAAGGCCCAGTAGGCCCACAGGCAAATAGTGACAGAATAGGCCCGCAAGCCTGCATTTGAGAGGAGCTCGAAGTGGTCAGCGCAGCTGCGCTTATAAACCACTGTCGAAGCCTCTCGGCTAGCGAGGTGGGACTAAACATCCCACCGCACCGCGCCAGTTCCAGCACAAGGCCTTTGGTCCCGGTTGGTGCCACCAACCGGGACTAAAGGGGGCATTGGTCCCGGTTCGTGGCACCAACCGGGACCAAATGCCTTTAGTCCCGGTTGGTGCCACCAACCGGGACCAATGAGTTCCCTATATATACCCCATCGCCACAGCAGAGCACTCCAGAGTGCTCTGTTTTTTATGGCCGGCGAGGGGAGGGCATTTCGGTGCTCTAGCTCACCTCCTATGCACATGAGGTGTTCGATGAAATGTCTGAGCCACACTAGTTAATCTTTCTCCTCTCGAAACTTGACCTCCGAGCTCCATTTTCCCCGAGATTTTTCTAGGTTTAGCGGTCCGTCACGTCCCGTCCCCGTCTTCAGCGCCGTCGATCGCCCGCGCCGATCTCGTCGCTAGCACCACCGTGGTGAGCCTCTTGTTCTTATCTTCTTTCTGAAAGGAAAAAATTCTTACTTTAGATAGTTACTTGTCTAATTTTGTTACTTTTATTATTCCTTCTTATTACATAGTGCGATGGTTTTGGTATCCGCCCCCGTTGGCCCTCGTCCTGTCTATGATTCGGATGTGGTATATATTATCTTTTTATAACTATTTGGTTCATTTATTGTTTATGACAAATATACCGACCAACGTGACATAGATTTTATTTATCTAGGAGGTGGTTGAACCGGAAATTCTAACCGACCCTATTGTCGAGAGGTTAAATTTAGTTAAAGAAGAAAACAATTACTTGAAGGAAAAAATAAAAAAAATTGAGGAGGAGAAGATGATATTGGAGTTGCATGTTGCGGATGTCGTCGATGATCACAAGATCAAGATGGATGCAATGCGCTTGAAGATTAGAAAGATTAGAAAATATGCCATTCATACCGAGGCTTGGTATCATTATGCCGTTGGATCAATTGTTACCTTGGTTGCGATTATGATCGCATTTGTTTTCGCATTGAAATGTTTTACATAGTTTCAATGTATGGTTTAATTAATTAGATGCTCTGGAGAGCTATATATATGTTGTTAGATGAGAACTATGTATGTACTTTGGTTCTAATGTGATGATGAACTTCTATTAATTTGGTCACTTAATTATCTATTCATGATGTTCTGTAATGGTTTTTGACACACTTAATTATATATAATGCACGCAGATGAACCGGCAATGGATGTACAGTGACAGACACACCTCCGAGTACATTAAGGGCGTGCATGATTTTCTCGAAGTGGCTGAGGCAAACAAGCAGAATGGTTTTATGTGTTGTCCATGCCCTACATGTGGGAATACGAAGTCTTACTCTGACCGGAAAATCCTTCACACCCACCTGCTTTACAAGGGTTTCATGCCACACTATAATGTTTGGACGAGGCACGGAGAAATAGGGGTTATGATGAAAGACGGCGAAGAAGAAGAGGACGATGACAACTATGTGCCCCCTGAATACGGTGATGCTGCAACGGGGGAAGCTGCTGAAGATCAAGAGGAACTAGACAATGTGCCCAATGATGCTGCAAGGGGGGAAGCTGCTGAAGATCAAGAGGAACCAGTGCCCGATGATGATGATCTCCGCCGGGTCATAGTCGATGCAAGGACGCAATGCGAAAGTCAAAAGGAGAAGCTGAAGTTCGATCGCATGTTAGAGGATCACAAAAAAGGGTTGTACCCCAATTGCGAAGATGGCAACACAAAGCTCGGTACCATACTGGAATTGCTGCAGTGGAAGGCAGAGAATGCTGTGCCTGACAAATGATTTGAGAAGCTATTGAAAATATTGAAGAAGAAGCTTCCAAAGGATAACGAATTGCCCGACAGTACATACGCATCAAAGAAGGTCGTATGCCCTCTAGGATTGGAGGTACAGAAGATACATGCATGCCCTAATGACTGCATCCTCTACCGCGGTGCGTACAAGGATCTGAACGCATGCCCGGTATGCGGTGCATTGCGGTATAAGATCAGACGAGATGACCCTGGTGATGTTGACGGCGAGCCCCCCAGGAAGAGGGTTCCTGCGAAGGTGATGTGGTATGCTCCTATAATACCACGGTTGAAACGTCTGTTCAGAAACGAAGAGCATGCCAAGTTGATGCGATGACACAGTGAGGACCGTAAGAAAGACGGGAAGTTGAGAGCACCCGCTGACGGGTCGCAGTGGAGAAAAATCGAGAGAAAGTACTGGGCTGAGTTTGCAGCTGACCCAAGGAATGTATGGTTTGGTTTAAGCGCGAATGGCATTAATCCTTTCGGGGAGCAGAGCAGCAATCACAGCACCTGGCCCGTGACTCTATGTATGTATAACCTTCCTCCTTGGATGTGCATGAAGTGGAAGTTCATTATGATGCCAGTTCTCATCCAAGGCCCTAAGCAACCCGGCAACGACATTGATGTGTACCTAAGGCCATTAGTTGAAGAACTTTTACAGCTGTGGAATGGAAACGGTGTACGTACGTGGGATGAGCACAAACAGGAGGAATTTAACTTGCACGCATTGCTGTTTGTAACCATCAACGATTGGCCCGCTCTCAGTAACCTTTCAGGACAGACAAACAAGGGATACCACGCATGCACGCACTGTTTAGATGACACTGAAAGTATATACCTGGACAAAAGCAGGAAGAATGTGTACCTGGGCCATCGTCGATTTCTTCCGACCAACCATCAATGTCGAAAGAAAGGCAAGCATTTCAAAGGCGAGGCAGATCACCGGAAGAAGCCCGCCATGCGTACCGGTGATCACGTACTTGCTATGGTCAATGATTTACACGTAATCTTTGGAAAGGGTCCCGGCGGACTAGCTGTTCCGAATGACGCTGAGGGACACGCACCCATGTGGAAGAAGAAATCTATATTTTGGGACCTACCCTACTGGAAAGAGCTAGAGGTCCGCTATTCAATCGACGTGATGCACGTGACGAAGAACCTTTGTGTGAACCTGCTAGGCTTCTTGGGCGTGTATGGGAAGACAAAAGATACACCTGAGGCACGGGAGGACCTGCAACGTTTGCACGAAAAAGACGGCATGCCTCCGAAGCAGTATGAAGGTCCTGCCAGCTACGCTCTTACGAAAGAAGAGAAAGAAATCTTCTTTGAATGCCTGCTCAGTATGAAGGTCTCGACTGGTTTCTCATCGAATATAAAGGGAATAATAAATATGCCAGAGAAAAAGTTCCAGAACCTAAAGTCTCATGACTGCCACGTGATTATGACGCAACTGATTCCGGTTGCATTGAGGGGGCTTCTACCGGAAAACGTCCGATTAGCCATTGTGAAGCTAGGTGCATTCCTCAATGCAATCTCTCAGAAGGTGATCGATCCAGAAATCATACCAAGGCTAAGGAGTGATGTGGCGCAATGTCTTGTCAGTTTCGAGCTGGTGTTCCCACCATCCTTCTTCAATATCATGACGCACGTCCTAGTTCATCTAGTCGACGAGATTGTCATTCTGGGGCCCGTATTTCTACACAATATGTTCCCCTTTGAGAGGTTCATGGGAGTCCTAAAGAAATATGTCTGTAACCGCGCTAGGCCAGAAGGAAGCATCTCCATGGGCCATCAAACAGAGGATGTCATTGGGTTTTGTGTTGACTTCATTCCTGGCCTTAAGAAGATAGGTCTCCCTAAATCGCGGTATGAGGGGAGACTGACTGGAAAAGGCACGCTTGGAGGGGGGGACTCAATAATATGCAGGGACGGATATTCTTGGTCTCAAGCACACTACACAGTTCTACGGAACTCTTCCTTGGTGACCCCGTATGTCGATGAACACAAGAACAGTCTGCGCTCCAAACACCCGGAGCAGTGTGACGATTGGATTACATGTGAACACATCAGGACTTTCAGCAGTTGGTTGGAAACACGTCTCAGAGGTGACACCACTGTTTGTGATGAGTTGTACTCGTTGTCCAGGGGACCATCTTCGACTGTATTGACTTACAAAGGATACGAGATAAATGGGAATACATTTTACACGATCGCCCAAGATCAAAAGAGCACCAACCAAAACAGCGGTGTCCGCTTTGATGCAGCAACCGAGAGGGGAAAGGACACATATTATGGTTACATAATGGACGTATGGGAACTTGACTACGGACATGATTTTAAGGTCCCTTTGTTTAAGTGCAAATGGGTCAATCTGTCAGGAGGCGGGGTACAGGTAGACCCACAGTACGGAATGACAACAGTGGATCTGAACAATCTTGGGTACACTGACGAACCGTTCGTCCTAGCCAATGATGTGGCACAGGTTATCTATGTGAAGGACATGTCTACCAGACCGAGGAAAAGAAAAGATAAGAAAGCGAATACATCATACGATGAGCCAAAGCGCCACATAGTTCTTTCAGGAAAAAGGGACATTGTGGGAGTGGAGGGCAGGACAGACATGTCTGAAGATTATGAAAAGTTTCATGAAATTCCTCCCTTCAAAGTCAAGGCTGACCCAAGCATCCTCATAAGTGATGAAGATTATCCATGGTTACGGCGCAATAAGCAAATGACACAAGCGAAGAAAAAGTGAAGACTTTCTCCCGCAACTATTATGATGATACCATGCCAACTTTGTAATAGACGAGTATGATACCATTGTCTGTTTTGTACACGAAGTGCATCCAGTTTTTGCCGTAACCCTCTCAACTTTCTTGCACATGCTATGTGGATGAAATGATGATACCATGCCAACTTTCAACCTTTTCAGACTTCATTTGAAATGCTTTTCAATTTTAGGGTCTTATAGCTCAAAATAATTAGTAAATGCATGAAAAATAACAGGCCAAAAATTAAAAATTATGCCACCTACTGGGCCATCACGGCCTGAATACGATTAGAAACCCATCCATGGGCCAGGATTCAGGCCCTATGCAAGGCCATTGGTCCCGGTTGGTGGCACGAACCGGGACCAATTCCACCCTTTGGTCCCTGTTGGTGCCACGAACCGGTACTAATGAGGCTGTGGCCCCACGAGCACCTTTAGTACCGGTTCGTGGCACGAACCGATACTAGAGTTTCTTACTAAGCAGTTTTTTAGTCCCACCTCGCTAGCTGAGAGGCACTACGAGCGGTTTATAAGCCCTGAGTGCAGAGACGATGAAGAAGAGGCGCAATGCTCACTTTGCTTAGCTTCAAGCCTCGAGGAATAAGGTAGACTGCATGGAGCTATGTGCAGTGCAGTCTACACTATTCCGAAAGGCTTGAAGCAAATCAACGAGCATTGCGCCTCTTTTTTATTTTTAATAACTTATTACAACTCTGGACTTCTTGTGTTCCGACAAAATAAAATAAACTTTAATAAAATTTATGAAACTAAAATTAACAAAGTATTTTCTGTTCAAAACATTATAAGAAACCTCTATTATTATTGAAACTAAAATCATATAAAATTGATGCAACTAAAATTATCGAAGTATTTTCTGTTCAAAATCATTAAAAGCAAAAAGAATTTTCATAAATAACTTTTTTTGATAGAAACTTTAATAGCAAAAAGAATTATCATAAAGTAAAATAAATAAGTAATTAGAAACAAAATAAAATAAAATAAATAAGTTTTTTGTTGTAAGTAGAAACAAAAAAAAATAAAGCAAAAAAGAAAAAAAAACTAAATACAGCAAAAAAAAATTCATAAAGAACTTTTTTGATAGATACTTTAATAGCAAAAAGAATTATCATAAAGTAAAATAAATAATTAATTAGAAACAAAATAAACTAAAATAAATAAGTTTTTTGTTGTAAGTAGAAACAAAACAAAATAAATAAACAAAAAAGAAAACAAAAAACTAAATACAGCAAAAAAAATTGTTGGGGCGCTGCGCGCTTAGCCTTCCAACCCTCAGGTTTGCAAATACAGGCCCAGAAGGGCTAGGAGGCTAAACGGGCAGCGCGCCAAAGTTAGGCCTAGAAGCCTGCTATAGAGAGGAGTTCGAAACAGCTGCCGCGCCGCGGCATTTAAACTGGTGCGGGCGCCCCTCGGCTAGCGAGGCGGGACTAAACTTTTGGCCGCGATGCGGATAACAAAAAAAATTGTTGGGGCGCTGCCCGCTGGGCCCTCCAACCCTCGGGTTTGCAAATACAGGCCCAGAAGGGCTAGAGGGCTCAACGGGCAGCGCGCCAAATTTAGGCCCAGAAGCCTGCTATACAGAGGAGTTCGAGACAGCAGCCGCAACGGGGCTTATAAACCACTCCGAGCCCCTCTCAACTAGCGAGGTGGGACTAAACTTTTGGCCGCGACGCGGGCAGCAAGAGGCCTTTGGTCCCGGTTGGTGGCACCAACCGGGACCAAAGGCCGCCGCTTCCCGCCCTTTGCGCTGCTGAAAAGAGGCCTTTGGTCCCGGTTAGTGGCACCAACCGGGACTAAAGGGGGGCATTGGTCCCGGTTGGTGCCACGAACCGGGACCAATGCTCTGAGTATATAAGAAAACACTTGGCGTTTTTCAGATTCATCTCTGCAGTTGCCCCCCGACGACGCCGCCAGGCTGCCTCTCGCTCGCCCCGTCGACGCCATCGCCGCCCTCTGCCTCGTCGACGCAGCCGCCCCTGCGCCGACCACGCCGCCGTCGGCCCGCCCCGACCACGCCGCGCGCCCCTGCCCCAACCACGCCGTCGTCGCCCCAGCTGCCCGACCACGCCGCGGGCCCTCGCCGTGCCTCTGCCTCGCCCTGCCCTGATCGACCACGCCGCCGTCGCCCCTGCCCCGACCACGCCGCCGTCACCGCCCTCTACCCCGACGCGCGCCTTGCCTTCTGCCTCTGCCCCGACCACGCCGCACCTCTCCTTTGGTCAGGCCGGCGCCGCCCCCTGCCTCCCTATTTTTTTCACATATATATGATGTTTTTTTTTCCAGATTATATGTATATGTGTGAGTATATATATGTATGTGTGTATATCTGATTATATGTCCTCTTTTCAGATTTTTTGTTTTTTACATTTTTATAAAAATGTATATATGTATGTATGTTCTCTGTGTATATATATGTTCATGTATGCAAAACATAGATTTTTAGAAAATTTTTATCTATATATGTTCTCTGATTTAGTCCATTTTAGGTTAGTTTCATTTTTAGAAAAGTTTTATATATTTAGGAAAAGAAGGAAGAAGAAGAAAAAGTTTTATATATATGCAAAAGTTACATTTTTAGAAAAGTTTTATATATCTAGCTAGGAAGAAAAGGAAGAAGAAGAAAAAGAAGGATAGGAAAAAAGAAAATAAGAAGAGGAAGAAAGGAGAAGAAGAGGAGAGGAAGAAGAGGAGAAATAAATAAGAAGAGGAAAAAAGAAGAAAAAGAAGAGGAGAAGAAGAAAGGAATAGAAGAGAAGAAGAAAAAATAGAAAAAATTCTATTTTTTCTTCTTCTCTCCTCTATTCCTTTCTTCTTCTCCTCTTTTTTTTTCTTCTTTTTTTTCTTCGATCTTCTCCTATATTCCTTTTCTTCTTCTCCTCTTTTTATTTCTTCTTCGTTTTCTTATGTTTTATCGGGTCTGTCGTCGTCGATATACCCCTCTCCCGATAACTTCAACACGAGGAGGGGTCGATATACCCCCTCCCCGCCGATAATATTATTTTCCCATGTACGTATGTCGTCGTTGTCGATATAACCCCCTCCCGATAACTTCAACACGTGGGGGGGGGTCGATATACCCCCTCCCCGATAACATTATTTTCCCATGTATGTATGTCGTCGTTGTCGATATATATAACTCCCTCCCAGATAACTTTGGCATGATGGCCGGTCGATATTTATACCCCCTCTCGACCGTGATAACTTATACCACGGGAGCACCCCCCGGCCCTCTCGCTCGACCAAAACTCTTGAGGACACCCAAACCCTAGAAAAAAAGATGTCGGTCTCCTACCCCCTCCCGCCGCGCCCCTACCCTTGAAGCGTTGCCTAGGCCACCCCAAACCCGGAATAAGCTAGGTCTACGTTTGCACTAATATATCCACCTGCTGTCATGTTTGTGTAATAATTGCCATGTTGTAATATTTGCAGAAACAATGGAGCACGGACGAGATGAGCAAGCAGAAGAGGTCTTGGGGGGACATAATCTTAGCCGGAGGTGATATCTTGTCGTATCTTAACGACAATGATGGTCTGGAAGAACAGGGTGAAGAAGCAGACTACGGTGATCGAAGAGTGGAGGAGGAAAGACATGATTATGATGGCTCCGGTGACCCAATGCTGGTGCAAGAAGGAGCCCGTGGTGACGGCTCCGGTGACCGAACAGAGTCCGGCCAGGTAAATATATTAGTTAAGCCTGTGCTGACTAGATAATTGATGCATTCATTGTTTTGGTATGTACACATATTAATTAACACTCGTCTTTCTTCTTTTTTCTAGCCCTCCGGATCGAGCACAACTTCGGTAAAGAGACGAGGCCCGAAGAGAAAGTTGCGCTCGGATGAAAGGTTTGAGATCACAGCAATCGCGCGCGACGGCCAACCGATTGAACCCCTCCGGACAAAGGATGCTTTTGCTGCTCAGTGCGGGGTTCTAGTTAGGGACAAGATCCCGATCAGCATCCACCAATGGTATAAGCCTAAGAAGGAAGACCCTGAGGTGTCTTATGTCAATGATATGCAGAAAGATGATCTTTGGACTGAGCTGAAGGCAAATTTCACCCTACCGCCAGAGGAGGATCCGGAGAAGCCAGTTATAGAGCAATTAATCAAGTCTCATGCTCTTAAGAAGATGGCAGACCTATTTAGGAGGTGGAAGAATGAGCTGAAAACGTTTGTCGACAAAGAAGAGACACCAGAATTCATCGGCCGGTATGAGAAGATCAGAGATCACTGGCCCGCATTTGTGGCCCACAAGACATCGGAAAAGAGTAAGAAGATGTCAGCGACAAACAAGAAGAATGCTGCGAAGAAGAAGCTTCACCATCGCACGGGGTCAGGTGGCTACCTCAAAGCCCGACCTAAGTGGGTCAAGGCTGAGAATGATCTGCTTGAAAAAGGGATCGAACCACAGACAATGAACCGGACAGACCATTGCCGGACTTGGTTCTTCGGGGCTGGCGGAACCTTGGACCCTGTAACAGGGAGGTGCGTTTGGACGAACGAGCTTTAGAGAATACCAGTCAAGAAGATTCAGCAATATATCGATGCAGCGCAGGAAGGGACGTTCGTTCCAGACAGAGAGAACGACGAGCTCACAATGGCCCTCGGGAATCCTGAGCACCCTGGACGGACACGAGGCACGCCAGGCTCCGTTCCGTGGAAGGCTGGTTTTCCGGACGCGGGCGGTTACAAAACCCAGGAGAGGAGGAAAAAAGTGGAGCAGATCCAAATTCAGAAGCTGCACGAAAGGGTTCAAGCGCTAGAGGAATGAGACGGCAATCGAGATGTCGAAACTGCCCCCGAAGCTACACCGCCATCTCAGCGGAGAAGCAGCGTGGCTTCCACCGAGCTGCTTCAGCTGGAGCATGCGGCTCCTGCTAGCTACCCCGTGGATGCTATCACGGAGTCTCAACATTGCCACCTTATGGCGGAATGGCAGAACTTCAAAGTCAAGGCGGCTGTTGGCTCTGTTTTACCTACTGAACCCGGCGCAACCTACCACTGCCGGCCGATTCCAGAAGGATATGCTAGGGTGATGGTGGATGAAATAACGGAGGGATTTGAGGAGCTCCAGCTTGACCACCCTACCGGTGAAGGGGAGACTCGGCTGGGTTCTGCTCTGAAGACTCCATGCCTATGGCGGAAGGAGCTCATCAAGCTTCCGAACTGGACGGCTCCGGCGAGTAAGGGCACTCCACCTCCTCCTCCGCCTCCTCCTCCGGCGAGTGATCAGGGCACTCAGGCTCCTTCTCCGGCGCGTGGCGGCACTCCGCCTCCTTCTCCGCCAGCGCCGGCGCGCCAGAGCAGCCAGCCTCCTCCTTCTCCGCCTCGTCAGCAAGGGCGGAAGAGACCCGCCGCCGCTGCGGCTGCTCCGACGCATCGTAGTCCTTCTCCTCCGCCTCGTAAGCAAGGAAAGAAGACAGCCGCAGCCGCTCCGTCTGCTCTGCCGGCGTCTAGCAGTACAGCTGCCAGAGGCGGGAGGCAATACAGATTCGGTCCTTCTCTGAAGACTCCAGAGAAGTTACCATGCGAGAGGACCGAGGAGGAGAACGCGAAGATCGTGCGAGCCAAAGTGAAGAACTTCTTTGAAGGGTGAAAGCAAAGAAACATCCACCTCCGGAGGAGAAGGTAGATCCGGTGAAAGCAAAGCGCACTCTGGCTGCCCTGACAAAACCACCAAAGTCTCCGTCGAGAGGCAACTATGAGCGCGTTCTTGCAAAGACATATGCCGAAGCGGAGCGGTCGGGAAGTACTGTCAGTGATAAAAGGATGAAAGAACGACGAGCTGGGAAAAAACTTGCCCAGCTCGGCGAACAAGCGAACCAATCGTGCCCCCCACTCAAGGTGTCAAAAGACATCGTCGCTAATGATCCGAGTATGGTGCCCGGTTATAGCAATCTTGGAGATTACCTGCCCGACGATGTACATTATGAAATCATGGAGGTGGACGAACACAAATACCATTACGGGAAGCCTCTCGTCAAAGATGAAAGATCTCTAAGCATGATGATGCGAAGACTACATGATTGGTACATGAAAACCTGCAGAGAGTCTGATGGGATGGATACTTCGACGCTGAGAGTTAAACCGGAGCATGACCTCGTTGGAATTAATCTGCTGAGTGTTCCATTTGAGGATTTCTTCCAGTTTTACAATTAAAAGGCCCTCGATAAAACAACGATCACTTGCTACTGTCTGTAAGTAGTACTACTTCTGTCATTAAGTCTCACTATATAGGTCAGCTCTTTCATTGCATGTATTTATACTTATCCTCACTATATTATGCAGATTGAAGATCGCCGAATTGAAGAAAAGACAAATCGGTGATATTGGGTTCATTAACACAAATCTCATAGATGCATATACGGTTGAAAAACATCCCAAAGAAGCCGAGGCCAACTTGCTACAATCGTTGGTATTAAATCAAAACAAAGATATAATACTCTTTCCTTACAACTTCAAGTGAGTGTTACTGTCTTGTGCATATTCGGTTTCCCTTATTAGTCTAGGTTATGGTAATGTAATTGATGACTTATGCATGCATGCGCAGCTTCCACTATATTCTCCTAGAGATTAAGCTTGAGCAGGGAGTAGTAACCGTCTTAGACTCGAGACGAAAAGATCCCCAGGACTATGCGAACATGACTCAAATGCTCGAGAAGTAAGTTAAATCGATCATTATCCACCATATCAGCAACTTTGTTCATTTCCTGATATCAAGTAATTGTTTTCTTTGTCTGGCAGGGTTTGGAGAAAATTCACCTCGAAAGCTCCGGGACTGCCGAAGAAGCTGCAATTTAATCACCCAAAAGTAAGTACTATAGTAGCATGTTCCGCGCATCTCCTAGTGATTCAAGCGCTAGTTTCATCAATACCATTTAGCATGCTTGCTTATCAGTTTGATTGACCTCTATTTCTTGTAAAGTGGTTGTGGCAGGAACCCGGGAATAATTACTGTGGATACTACGTTTGCGAGTCCATCCGCTACACGACCTGTGAGCGGGACTACACTGAAGAACAATATGAAGTGCGTAAGCAATAATATTCACAATTTTATTTTATTACCATCATTTGTGTTGAGTTTCATTTATTCATATATATATGTATTGACCCCCTTCTTCAAATTAGATGTTTCGGAAGCGGGATGAACTCCTAGCAGAAGATCGTATGCGAGGAATTCAAGAGGAATTGGCGGCATTCTTCCTTGACCACGTGATCGCTGAAAACGGAGAATACTATGTGGACCCTGTGTTCCTACAATTTAATTAGGAGATTGTATTGTAAGAGATAATTATTGTATATATGTAGCCGGTAGTGTCGGATAGATATACGAGAACTTGTTGTTCGACCAATATCTCGGAGAAGGAGAGGTGGTCGATATCACTTCTCTCTGTATGCATATGTTCATGACGATCTTCTGTTTCCTTCATTTGATTACTAGCTAGCGTGTCTACTCCTCTCCATACGTATATAGGACGTAGCGTCGACCAAGCACGGAGATAAGAGAGGACACTTCTCTCTATTAATTAGCTAGCTAACAGAATATATGAAACACATAAATTAACCCTCCAAAACCCCTAAACCACCCCCTTTAAAAAAAAACAAAAACCTCAGCTCCTGCCAGCTGCTGACGTGTGGATGCCTATTGGTCCCGGTTGGTGACACCAACCGGGACAAAAGGCCCTGCCTATTGATCCCGGTTGGTGGCACCAACCGGGACCAAAGGCCCTCTTGCCAGCGCTCCCCGTACCGGCCACGTGGACGGCCTTTAGTCCCGGTTCGTGTAAGAACCGGGACTAAAGGTCTAGGGCATTAGTAACGACCCTTTAGTCCCGGTTCCAGAACCGGGACTAAAGGCCCTTATGAACCGGGGTAAAAGCCCCTTTTCCTGCTAGTGTTTATAAAAAATCTATATGCAAATTATGGAAAGGAGGGAGTATCTCCCACGGAAGGACTCGGGAGATAGTACCAGTAATGACAAGCGACCAAAGACAATGAATACTAGAACATCTTCTATGCAAACAAATGAAAAAAAAGACAAGAATACAACACGAAAGTGATGCACCATTAGCACATGGAATTTTCCCCCTCATCATATCTTATATTTCTTTGTTACCCAAATGTAGTTGCACATTGTTTTCTACCGAGTAACTAGATTGGCACCATGCTTGGAACATAAGGGATTAAATCATAGCTATATACACTTTGTTTTGGGTACTTAACATGTGTGTTTGAGTCCGGATAATGATATGTCAAGTCATGCATGATAGCCTCATGCCTAACACCATCTATGCTTTGGCTATCATAGCACATGAGATTGTAAGATTCTCCTTGGAACAATATACGGTCATTAGACATGGTTATGAGGTGTATATGGCATGGGACGTTCATGACATGACGCCGAACCCACCGTGGCGGGTTGGAGCCATCCACATCATCGCACACCCATACCCAAGTCGACCTGACAGATCTCTCCTCTTTGGGACCTTCATGAGCAAGACACAGCTCCCCGTGCATCTCAACCAAGTTGGACGTCGAGTTTCGTAGGTCAGGACACCCAAGAGGCGCTGGTATGATGCTGAAAGTTTCATCCTCCAAGCTGAAGCGAAGGAAGCCTCGGACGGCTACGTCACCCCCCGCGAGCAAGATGGACTCGTCGATTGCCCAGAGCAAGGAGCCTTTGAAGAAGGTTGCAGTCCGACACGCCATGACAGGGCATGGCGGTGGCGCCGTCGTCGGACGCCAATGCTTATCTCTCCCAATGGTGAACACGTCCATCCCGAGGGTGTAGAGGCAGCCACCTGTCGCGGGCATGTGCACGGAGCGGTGGTAGATACGCGCAACCTTGTACGTGTTGGAGCGTGGGTCATGCCCGAGACCTAACGCCCCATGGAAGCACCTATGGAGCGCGGCCGGCGTGACGTAGCTCCGGAGCAGGGGTGTGGCGCGGCGTGTGGCCGGGTTGAGCACCCGCACGGTGTCGTCCGCGGACACCACAAACACAAGGCCGTCACAGTGCGCCAGATCGTGCCTGCGGCCGGCTTGTTGGGCGGGGAAGAAGATGGCCTGAACGAGGGTCGCGGCGCCCTGGCCCTTCTCCCAGCGGTACAAGCAGGGCGTGGTGACCTTGACCGGGCTGGCATGAGGACGGCCGGCGTCGTTGATTTTGATCCGCGGCGCGATGAGCACGCACGGGTCTTGGAGGCGGGCGTGCTCGCGCTGGAACGACCGGTCGCCGGTGATGGTGCTGTGCCAGGCCTTGCAGACGCATGTGAGACGCAGCAGCGGCTCGACGGGGAGACGAAGGAGACAAGGAGGATCTGCTCGACCAGCTCGTGCGGAAAGTACCGCGTCGTCCGCCTCCGCCTCTTGGGCGCCCGCGCCCTCACGTCGTCCATAGCTGGATCGATTCTTGCAAGGTGCTGGCTTCCTTCTCTGTTTTATCCACGCGTACGGACTGGGATTTTTTTTTGGAACGTAGACGCATAGAGCGTTCAGCTTTAAATTAATAAAGCCACAAGGCAGCATCCACATCAGTCCAACCTTACAACCAAACCAACATAAGTTCAGCGGGCTTGCAGTCCCGGCAATGATAAAGCTAGCAGTTCACACGGGCGAAGATATAACATAGTTTAGTTCGCAACCTAGATAAATAAAACGCAAAAGATTCAAGCTTGCTGCGCTGGTACTCTTGATCTCGTCATGCACAGCTTGATCTGCTCCATAGTCTCGATCATGCGTCCCTCGTCACGCTGTTTCCTCAATGGCGCTCAAGCCTGTAAGAAAGTATGGCATTTGAAAAGAATCTCAGCAGGGTGAGCAGGAAACTTGTGTTCGATAGTAATTTTGTTCCTCACGGTCCAAATGGACCAAAGCATCGCCCCTACGCAGCGCCACACCACCCGTGCATTCGCACCCCTCTGCGCGGATAGTAAGGAAAGCAGATTGTTGCTAGTTTGCGGATTCCAGTTCTGCTTAAAAGCCTCCCTGGCCGCACTCCACACAAATCTAGCGAGACAACATCTGAAGAAGACGTGGTTAGCATCCTCCCCCAGCCCACAGATGGTACATGTCCCATTCGCCGGTCCGTTGCGCTTGGCCACGTTATCCGATGTAGGCAGGCGATTACGGAACATTTGCCACATAAACATCTTTACCTTGAGGGGAATGCCAGCCTTCCACAACCCCCTAGCCATGTCCAACTCATTCCCCTCTGTGAGCTTCTCGTATAAGGATTTGACCGAGAATTTCCGAGAGGCCGTCAGCCTCCACGAGATCTCATCATTATCCTGGCTGAGTCCCCTCCCCTCGAGCTCAGCAACCAATGCATTCTAGGCTGCCGCCTCTCCCATCTCCAACGGCCTGAAAAAGGAAATCACCGGAGGGTGCACTCTAAGAGCGTCAGCGACCAAAATGTGTGTGCCTGTGGCCAGCTGATACAGCTCCGGATGTGATTGCCACAACGGAGATTCTCCCCTCCAGCAGTCCAGCCAAAATCACATGGACGCTCCGTTGTTGACAGAGAATTGGGCCCCAACCGTAAAGGCAGGTCTCACAGCTTGTATGCCATTCCAAAAGGCCGATCCCTTGGCCTTGGCCTTAAACAGGTTGCCGTCCGGGAAGTATTTTGCCCGAAGAATGTCCGCCCAGAGACCCTTCTCGTTTTGGGCAAGCCGCCACCACCGCTTGGTTAGCAAGGCAACGTTCATCAGTTTTGAATTCGTGATCCCCAAACCACCGAACTTCTTCGGCCTGCAGACCGCTGCCCACTTTACCAAGTGGTATTTGCGTTTCGTCCCAGTTCCTTCCCAAAAGAACCGGGCGCGCGGCGTGTCAAGTTTAGCATGCACTCCATTGGCAAGGAGGAACATGCCCATTGTAAAGAGAGGAAGGGAGGATAAGCTATAGAGTTGGTCAAAATTAACCTAGCAGCCGAGGACATAAACCTCCCTCTCCACGGACTAACCCGATTCACCACTTTGCCGTAAAGTGGCGCCCATTCAGCTATAGTCAGGCTCTTGTGCGTTATCGGAAGTCCAAGATACTTGATCGGGAACTTGCCAATCTTGCAATTGAGCAAGTTTGCGACCCTCGTACTTTCATGCTCCTCCATCCCTATGGTGATCACTTCGCTTTTGAGAAAATTAATCTTAAGACCCAACAAAATTTCAACAACGATCAACAGCAACTTAACCGAGGCAATGCTATGGTCGTCCGGCTCGAATAGCAATATCGTGTCATCTGCGTATTGCAGATGAGTCACACTGCCTGGGATAAGGTGAGTGATTAGCCCTTTGATGTGGCCCGCATCTCTGGCCTTGCTAATCATAGCCGCGAGCGCATCAGCAACAAAATTAAAGATCAAAGGCGAGCTCGGGTCCCCCTGCCCGAGGCCACGCTTGTTGCGGAAGAAATTGCCAATCTCACCGTTGATGGTCACCGCCGTGTGCCCACTACTCACGAGGTGCATGATACGGTGGACAAAACCCCCATCAAAACCCTTTTTAATTAGGACCTCACGCACGAACTCTCAGTTCACGCGATCGTAGGCCTTTTCATAATCTAACTTGAGAAGGACGCCACACGACTTGGTACATTTAAGCTCATGTACGATTTCCAGAAGCGCTAAAGGGCCTTCTAGGATGTTAGGGCAACATGGTTCACATCCGAGGCGGAATCGTACGTTTATCTCTAGGGACACCCTACGTGCCCCGCAAAAAAAAAAGGACAGCCTACTTGCAAGTAAACAAATTACGTTTCGCTCAGCTTTTTCCTGCACAACGTGAACTCTATGGCCTGCAGTTACCCCGCAAAAAAAAAAAGAATAGCCTGCAGTTAACGGCCCATAGTTGTTCTTCTGCGACGGCCCATTGCTAATTAAAATACTTGGTCAAAGTGAGATGGCAAACTGTGTAAAGGCTTTTGGCACATAAACAAAATCCGTTGCAAATTAATTAAATTATTTTATGAAAATGAAAACATTGTAGATATTTTGACAATGGAAAAGGAATGTCCATTTAAATGCACAAGTTACACAGACCTTACTATGCAAAATCAAAACACATCTAGATGTGCCCCAAATATTGCACATCCAAGTCATATACCATAGAATTTACATGAAGATTCGTTTAAACATTTTCTTTTATCTTTTTTCTTTTTCTTTATAGTGTGATTGAGTCATCTAGATGTGCAATAATCACGGCACATCAAGATGTGCCCTAGACAGACCCATATATATACTAGTGCAACTTTAACAATAATGATGATTTAGGTAGATCAATTTAAAGAATTTCATTTAAAACTTTTAACAGCAAACAAGTAGTATCACACGATGGCATCATCAAAACGCTGCCACATGCAATTATGGAGGAAAATCCAATTGACAAAAAGAATCAACGAAGCAACAAGAACCAAAAGAAATTGGCAGAGCACAAACGACAAAAAAATATTATTTTTTAATTCAGTTATTTTATTCTTATCAGTAAACAAACACATATGATAAAATTAAGAACAAAAATAATTGCTATTCTAAGGTATGATGAATTAAGGGCACTGGTATTACCCTAAAATCATAAAGAAAGTTAAAGGAAAAGACAACAAAAACTTGCACAAAAATTGCATAGAAATTGTACTGTTTCATGATGGATAAAATGATACAGATTTGATATTGTAGATATTAATATTTATTTACTAGAAACTTGGTCAAAGGTCCACACGTTTGTCTTTTGAAAAAACCAATACACCTTATATTGTAAAAATGGAGGGAGTACATATGAATGATAGTTTTTCGCATGAACAGCTAGCTGCTTTTGCAATGTCTCATCCTTGGATTTTACTGGCCTACTTTATTTAAAAAAAATGTTCGTAAGTTTAACTTATCCAGGGATGGATGTCGAATAATAGGTAATATTGAGATACGCCATGTCTTCAGACTTAATGAATCTGCAAGAGCCATCTCACCAACACGATTGGAACCTCCACAAGTACGCTGCAACTTCAGTTCTGCTTGGGTATTGGTTCTCGGATCCATGGGAAGGCCAATGAGATAACACCATTGCAGTGGAACTAAGAGATACGAAGAAAAAAAAAGAGAGAACATAGATTTATTTTTTTGAGTAAAAAGAGAGAACATAGGGTGTGTAGGAGCACTAGCTAGCATCACTTGGCTTGCTGGCCCACAGCCCACCACCGCTTGATGTTTAAGTTGGCAGCTGAGATGCCTATGGTGTTGCAACGCGACCCAGTAGAGCATCGAGGAAACCAATGAACACAAATAACAACAACATTTTCTAGGAAAAAAACAGAAAAAAAACAAGAATACAACACAAGTGATGCGCCATCGGCACTTGGAAAATTGTTTCTCATCGTCGCTTATTCCACATTGTTTTCTACCAAGTAACTAGACTGGCAACATACTTGGAACGTAAGGGATTAAATCATAGCTATAGACAATTTCTTTTGGATAATTAACATATGTGTTTGAGTCTGGATGGTGATATGTCAAGTCATGCATGGTAGCCACATGCCTAACACCTTCTATGCTTTGTCTATCAGAGCACATGATATTGTAAGATCCGTCTTGAAACAATATACCTTCTTTAGACGTAGCTATCAGATGTATACAGTGTGGGACATTGATGACATGACGCCGAACCCATCGCGGCGGATTAGAGCCATCCACATCGTTGCATGCCCATATCGAAACCGACCTGCAACGGAAGGATCCCTCCTCTTTGGGCCCTTCATGAGCAAGGTATAGCTCCCCGCACATCTCAGCTAAGTTGAAGGTCGAGTATCCTAGGTCAGGGCAACCAGGAGGCGCTGGTGTGACGCTGAAAGATTCATCCGTCAAGTTGAAGCGGAGGAAGCCTCGGACGGCTACATCACCCCCCACACGCATGATTGACACGTCGATTGTCCAGAGCAAGGAGCCTTTGAAGAAAGTTGCTGTTCGACGCGCTATGATAGGGTATGGTGGTGGTGTTGTAGTCTGACGCCAATGCTGATCTCTCCCGATGATGAACACCTCTGCCCTGAAGGTGAAACGGCAACCACCGGTCCCGCGGGTGTCCACAGAGTGATAATAGATACGGGCAACCTTGTATGTGTTGGAGCGAGGGTTGTGCCCGAGACCAAACGCCCCAAGGAAGGGATAATGGGTCGGAATCAGCGTGCTGTAACTCTGGGGCAGGGACAGGGCCTGGTGTGTGGCCGGGTTGAGCACCCACACCGTGTCATCCCTGGACACCACAAGCACCAGACCATCACAGTGCGCCAAATTGTGCCTGCGGTTGGCTTCCACCGCGGGGAAGGAGTCCATGGCTTGAACGAGGGTCGCGGCGCACTGGCTCTTCTCCCACCGGTATAAGCCGGGTGTGGTGACCTTAAGTGAATCGCCGCCGCCGATCTGCGGCGCGATCAACACGCACGGCTCTTGGAAGCCGAGGTGCTCACGCTGGAAAGATTCGCCGGTGATGGTGTCCTGCCAGGTCTTGCAGACGCAGGTGAACCGCACCAACGACTCGACGGGGAGACGAAGTAGGATCTGCGTGACCAGCTCGTGCGGTACGTACCTCGTCTCCGGTGCCGTCATCTCGTCCTCCATGGATGGATGGATTCTTGCAGGGTGCGGGCTTCCTTGTGTATTTTATCCACGCGTACAGACTTGGGGCAACATGGTTCAGATCAGAGAGACGGGATCTTACGTTGTTTAATAACCGACTTATCTCTACTTTGTTTTTTTGTTGAGAATCCCACAACCGACTTATATCTCTACTAGAGACATCCTACCTAGCTTTTCCCAGTCTCATTTTTCCTGCACACCGTGAACGCTGAAAAAAACTGCTCGTGGAATAGCCGGCCGTTTCCAGCCCATAGCTTTTCTTCTGCTACGGTCCATTGCTAATTAAAAAGCATGATCAACTATGTAAAGGCTTTTGGCACATGAAAAAAAATTCGTTGCTAATTAAAGTATTTTGTGAAAATTAAAATAGTGTAGATATTTCGACAATGAAAAAAGAATGTCCATTTAGACGCATAAGTTACACACAAACCTTACTACACAAGAACAAATGTAAACTAGTGCAACTCTTATAACAATGATGATTTAAGTAGATCAATTTAAGAATTTCATTTTAACTTCTAATAGCAACCGAGAAGTATCACGCGGTTGCATCATCGAACTGCTGCCGCATGCACAATTATAGAAGAAAATCCAAGTGAAAAAATAATATATCAAATAAGCAAGAGCCAGAGCACAAGTAAAAAAATGATTATTTTTTGGGTCAGTCACTTTATTCTTATCAATAAACAAACACATATGTTATTTTTTTATATTCTAAGGTATAATGAATTAAGGGCATTGCTATTACCTTACAAAAATAAAGAAATTTACTACAAAATATACACACAAATTGCATAGAAGTTGTAGTACTGTTTTATAGTGTGAATGAACAATCATATGTTAGTGTTACTTATAAAAAATAATTTGCACATACATTTCATAAAACTTGCATGTAGGTGGTGTCTACCTAGTGTTCCAGGAACAAAACGTTAACGTTGGAGATTAATCGTCTTTCGACATGCCGAAATTGAATTACATCTCTTGTCTATGGTGTTGCCTCCCACATCTCCCTCTCTGCCATGTGCACTTGTATGTCATTTCTCTAAAGAAAACTCTCAGTTTCAAAGTTTAGTACTACTTGTGCAAATGTGTGTGTGTGACAGTGAATATACTATGCTTTGGGCACCCCTAACATTCATAGTATCGGACCCTTAGCACTAACAGAACCATGGGTGGATCCTTTTGGGACCAAACAGGGCCATGCCCGTCCTTTTTTCTTGACTTTCTTTGAGAATTTTTTTCGGATTTGGCCAATAACAAAAGATGGTCCACTGAGTAAGCTATTGGCCCGCTCTTGGCTCAGGACACTCCTACCACTCGCAGTACAGGACCCTTACCACTCACAAGAGAAAAATTCATTACAGGTCCATTTACTTGCACTGGCGTTAGCTTTAGTCCCTGTGGTTACAAATACCCGCAATACGGTCACCAAACTTGCTCTAGGGGTCATCTACGGTCCATTATACGATTTTCTATACGTACGCGCTGAGCTGGCCTTGGTCGACGGCTGACAACTGTGCGCTGACTGCCACATGCGCTTGCTCGCTTGAATACGCAGGGAACCAGGTTTTTTTAAAAAAAAACTGGCAGTTATTAAACTGAATAGCAGCTCCCCTCCCGCACCTCGTACCCGTAGTCATGGCTCTCCACCACCATGTCCAGCTTCGCGCTCGCGCGCCACCGGCGGCTCGATCCGCAGCGCCTTGTACACGGCCGACTTCACCAGCGGCATCTCGGCCAGCGCCTGAATCGTCACCTCGCCGCCGTTGGCGCGCACGGTGGCGCGCACCTCCATCGCGAGGCGGCCGGGTGCGCGCGGCCCGGCCACTTCACCAGCAACAGGAACAGGATCCTCATCCGCCGAAGGAGTTGAAGCACATGGCGAAGAGGATGTTGTGCACCGCCTCCTCCCGCGCGATGCCCAGCCGCTCGCCCTCGTCGATCACCGCCTTGCCGGCATCGCGGAAGAAGTCGGCGAGGCGGCCGTAGTTGGGCAGGCCGAGGCTGAGCAAGCGGGCTGCTGGAACAGAACCCACTTGGCGATCAGCTTGGGAGTTGGGCCCTTCGTCGTGGAGCGGGGAGTCGACGGGGTCGCGGCAAAGTACGCCTGGCAAAGGAAGCCGAAGGCGGCGGCGTCGTTGTAGTTGCCGAAGTCGGAGCCTGGCGGAAAGCTGACACCCTGCCCGCCTTGAAAAACCGTTTGTCGAGTCCATTTCAATAACAGCCACAATGCAATCCCTCCAGGGTCCCAAGGTGCTAACAGCTGGTAGATGCTCCAGTGAGACCCAAACAACTCGATAGCACAAAAGAGAAGATAATCTGAATGAAGCTCATAGGACTGATATCCAGCTTGATACACATCCACCGTACTGGGCTCGACGCTTGTTCCCCTGCACCAATGACTATCCAGATTCAAATGTGCAAGGACAGAGAAAGTTTCCAAGTAATCCACCCAGGTAAGTAATAGGACGTTCTGAAAAGAACAAATGTTGTTGCTATGTCTGAAGGAAGCAATGACAGTAACAACTGAATTACTTGAACTGTGTTTCTCCTTCCACAAATGCTCTTGTAGTTCATGCGTAAAATATTCAAATGTGCAAACTTCTCCAAATAAATTTCACAGTGGGCAAGACCATGGGTAAAATATTCATCACGTTCTAGTTGCTGCACCATATAGGATATGTAACACTGTATGCTCTTGTAGTTCACATGCACCATATAGGATATTCAGCACGTTCTAGAATCCTTGGTGTTTGCAGCATTGTTGAACCACTTTCTTTATGAACCATGCGACATTTGAGACATCCCTGTCCATGAATAAATAGATTACAAGCCCCGGTTGATATAAGATGCTCACAATCACGTTTTTTTAAAGCCTGAAATTTGGCGAATGAGGATTCAGGAATATATATGTTGCATACACTGAGAATAACATCATGAAACAATCGCCACGATGGTCAGAATTGCATCATCGAGTGAAATGGATACTTCCATTAAATTCCTCTTGGCTCAAATATTTTTGGTGCACTGACAAGCTTATAAGCTGAATATTCCTTTGCAATTTGTCGCTCATAGGAACACTACATACAGTAGCATGATCCAGAATGCGATGCTCGGACAAGTTCCAAATTTTATCAGAGAGCTCAGTTTTGAGTAGTTCGGACCACACACGTACTGCTCGACAATCGCAGGCAAAATATTGTAGCTTCGGTTGAACATTTTGTGGACTGAATCTGAACATTTGTTCTGCATTTTGAGCATGAAGTTGACAAGAGAACTGCACAAAACAGATAGCTGACTGCCCTTCCACATCACTCAGGTACAGATTGCCCATAAATTGCATTATCGGGCGACTCAGGGTGGGAATATCTCCTAGTAGTACAGTATGAGGCAACAGCAAGCAAACACCTCCAGATAAAATTCAGTGGAAGCATAAAGCTGGGCACACCATTCGGCAACGTCCTGTGATTGCACTCTACAACATGGGTAGAACACTGTTTGGCTGTGACCTCCTGAGTCCGCTGGGGCATGTTGAGGCGCACCACCGTGGAGCAGTGCGCGCGGACGCTGGCCCGTGTAAGTACTCGAGCCGGTCCTTGAGCGCGCCTAGCAACGGCGGGCCGTGCTCGCCCGGCACCTTCCGCAGCGGCAGCCGACGCTTCGGCGACAGCACCTCGTGCCGGTCCGTCGCGGACGCGGACGCCCGCGTCTGCCGCACGCGCTCGGCGCGGAGAAGGAGAGCTGGTGGACCGCCGTCGCCATTTGCGCTGATCCGAGCGAGAGCTGCTACAGAGGGAAGTGGTACGACGCGAGTACTTGAGCCAAGTCCACACGGCGGCTGCTGCTGCTTGTGGTGTGCCGTGTGCTGGAGCGTGGGAGCGAGAGGGACGTCACGCGGGCCCCTCCCAAACGGCGCGGTCGGCGTCCGACGACGAGCTCATGGCGGCGGTCGCGACAACGAGCTCATAGAAAATCGTATAATGAATCGTAGATGACCCCTCTAGCAAGTTTGGTGACCGTAATGCGGGTATTTGTAACCACAAGGACTAAAGCTAACGCGAGTGCAAGTTTGGTGACTTGTAATGAATTTTTCTCTACTCACAACATACCTTTGCCACTCTAAATCAGGACCCCTAGCACTCATAGTATACTCCCTACCACAATAGTTTGGGCTAAAAACGGTGCTAAAAGTCGTTGCGAAGAAATAAAGAGCTCCGAGCTCTTATTATTTCGAAATACATAACGCCTGCAAATAGTAAATAGACTGAGCGCTAGCTCAGCGGTAGGGGCACTATCTTGTGCTCCAGGCTGACCGTGTTCAATCCCCACGGGGAGCGGATATTCAACCGTGTTTCTCGTTTTTCTATAAAATAAAATATGCCGAGGGGTGCTTGCCTCTCTGGTCTTGTTTTTTTTCCTCTACATAACGCCTGCAAATAAAATAACGGATTTTGAACAGAGGAGAAAAAAGAAGTCCAACGTAGTCTGTGGAAAGTGCAAAATACGTGGTTGGCAACGGCATGAAGAACAATGAATGCTCTTCATCAGTACTGCGGCAGGGTGCACTCGATGCCTGGCACCTTGCTGCCCTCGCGGTCGGCGCAGTAGTCGTAGATCCTGTAGTTGTGCTGCACCCACCGCATCTTCCCCCGCTGTTCGCCGGTGAGACCGCCGCAGCCCCCGAACGCCCCGGCGCAGGTGTAGACGCAGTCGCCGCCGTAGCACTCGCAAACATCAAGATCAATGCCGCGGTAGCTGGCAACGAAGGGCGCGCGGGTCCAGTCGGCCCTGACGCGGCCACCCTGCGTGGCCCAGTCCTCGGCCGCCCAGATGCTGGAGTAGGCGTACATGGGGCGGCTCGTCGGGAACGCCACACCGTGGGTGTGCTCGTAATTGCGGAACGCCCTGATGGGCGTCCCGTCGACGTACCAGACGATCGTGCAGGGCGTCCAGGAGATGGTGTAGTTGTGGTAGCCGTCGGTGGGGTCGAACCAGGGGCGGAACTGCATCTCTTTGTCGCCGACGCCGGCGGCATAGACGTTGGTGTGCAGCGTGTAGGGCTGCCCCGTCTCGTTCCCCAGGAACTCGAAGTCGATCTCGTCGTGGTCATCCCCTACCGACGATGTCTGCATTGAACAACAATATCAATAACAATGTTGCTAAACCTCAGTCGATCGCCTTAGACTTGATTATGTCTCAGTCGATATTATATTCGTCAGATCTTGCGTGAAGACTCCTGCAATGTTTTCTTTTTAGTTTTTCAAAATTTTCTCTTATAATGTCGATTGATATGGATTTGGTTAAGTCTCAGTCTACTGAGACCTAGACACACCCTATCAATAAATCCTTGAAGAATAGGTATATGGAACAGATAACAAATGGTTCCAGCGGAGCAGATACTTACGTAGTACGTCGTGACGGTGCCAGCGGAGTCGCCCTTGACGAGCTGGATCATGGTCGACACTGTTCCATAGATGAACTGCCTCTTGGACCTGATCATCGAGCCTAACCACCCACACATTCATTCATTCAGAAGAGAACTCCATCGTGAAAAATACAGAAGTTGTGAGGTTGAAGAAAGACCTGAGGAGTTGCTGACGAGGGCGAGGGAGAGGCTGTTGCCGCCGTCGTAGGTCCAGCAGTTCTGGGGCTCCCACGTAGCGTCGCATTCGTCGTAAAAGTTGCCGCCGGACACGAGGCCAAGAACCAAGGCAAGGGCGAGCATCGCAACCGACGCTTCCAGCTTTCCCATCTTTCCTATAGCTGGACGAATAGTACCTCAAGAATACCTAGCTGTGTGCTACTAGTATAGAATGAATGTTTGGTATTCAGATATTTGATAGACGAGCTAGCTAGGGAGATATATATATAGTGCCGGAGAGACTCGATTTGTTTGAACAGAACTTCAAAGTGGTCATGGCTCATGCACGTCGGAATATGATATCGATGGATGGATTGGAGGCGTGTGGAATGATGGGGAGAGGAAAGTAAAGCTGGTGGTTTGTCGAGGACACGTAGCTTCGAGAACCCACCACACATGCATATATGACTTTGCTTCGGCGACGTGCCTGACATGGCAGGCAGGGCATACTTGTGCCGGACGTCTTGGAAGGCATCGTGCCGTTGCCCCTCTCACCGGCATCATTGTTCCGCTGCTCGGCGACCGGCGTGAATCATTCTTTCCCTGCACCAGGAGCAACAAAGTTATCGACCGCAGTGCAAACGAAGAAAGACAAATCGTTTCTTTGTTTATATATACTAGCCATGCCCGCGTGGCGGCACGCCGCGCCCTGTTGATGTGTTATGTGACATATATGACGAAATGTGCTGCATGATAGTAATGCTGGGTTGCCATTTTATTTTCTTCTTTGACTAATTTAGATTTAAGACAAAATTGGTATGTGTGCAATCTGGGGCTTACAACAATTTTGCTGCGCCCACACCAACCTGTTTCTCGTATTCAAGTTTGCAGAGGTTTTTATAGTGTACATTTCTATGTAAATATAAAACTACAAAATATGAAATGTGACCTAAATAGGTATTACCATTGTATCAGGAATAAGCAGATGGATCAAGGATCACGCTTTAGATCACTGATTACGGTGGTAAGCCGTTTTCTTCAGATCACTGATTACAATTCTACATTAGTAGCAGGTTTAGCAGGTCACTGATTACAATACTACATCAACAGCAGGCTTAGCATGAACGTCCAAGAAACGGACAAAACGTCCACAATGGTACGTCAGTAGCAGGTTTAGCATGGAGGTCCAAGAAATGGATAAAAAGTTCGCAGGATTAAAGCAGGCTTATTGTAAGGTGCATCTGATATCCCATCTCTCATCTGAATCAGCTAAGCCTGCATATTCTAAAAAACCTTCATCTAATGAGAGAATCAGCTAAGCCTACATATTATAGAAGAGCTTCTGTATGAAGCACGATCTTGCATTTGTGAACAGCCAATAGTGAAAAACAAACACCAAGAAGCAAATCAGTGTTGAACCACTGCCAAATCTGATGTCCTACAGTTCACCTTAAGCTCTTAATTTTTTTTAAAGGAGAATAACCCCCGGCCTCTGCATCAGGATGATGCATGCAGCCAAATATTATTAATAGAGCAAATCCAGCAGCCGAACACTATCGACCCGAAAAAAAAACCCTTAAGCCCTTAATGGTCAACATCTAATGCATCTCCTTAACTTACACTAATTTCTTCACCAGGGCACCAACGTACTCCAATAATCTATTTTGGAGTGTTGATTGTTTTTTTTGCCATGACTTTCATGAATGTCATTCCCTGATAAAACTTGGCAAGCACTTAAAACATTTGTCATTCTTTGCCACCAAATTTATTTTTGAATTTTTTTAGATTTTACCGTTCATGGTGGTATGATAAGAGCTAAAACTCGGATGGGCACTTTCCAACACTTTTGTCATGAATGCAAATGGCATTGACATGTAGGTGATGTTTTCCCAAACATTTTGATATCTTATTTGCATTTTTCTGATTTAGTATGACTTAGTTATGAAGTTTTCAAAGTGACGGTCAAACGGTCAAAGGGCAAAAGCACAAGACGACCAAAGTGGGTTGGACAGAACCACTGGTTTTTGAAAATTAGGGGCAATCCTGTCGAGTGGGACACAACTAGTAGGGGCATAAAACCCATTATCCCTTTTTTAAAATACATGTACTTTTTCCAAATTCACGTACCTCTTTCAAATCTGTGAAAAAAAGAACGTAAATTTGCAAAAAAAATGACGGATTTGAAAAAGGTACACGAATTTGAAGAAAAAACACATGAACTTGGAAAAGTTGCAAATTTGAGAAAAGTATGTGAATTTAAGAAAAAAACATGGAATTGAAAAAGTACGCGAATTTAAGTCACCAAGGTCAAAACCAGGGTGAGTCACATAAAGACCGGTCAAAATTGAGTCCAGGGATGAATCTTGTCCGGTTTCAGTAGTTGGAGTATAAGTTGCCCGGTTTCGGAGTTGACACACCAAATCTAGACTCTGCCAAGAGTTGAGGGATGAAAAATGTACTTCTCTTTCGAGAAAATTGAGCAAGTCGGGAAAGACTTTTACCTTTAGAACATAGTTAACAATAATAATAAACCTAAAATCAGTTCTCTAGGTCCAATTGACACTGGAGGTGGTGATATATTTGACTCTATTCTGATAATGATCATACATATGCTGAAATTGAGGAGGATTATTTCAACCTCTTAAAAAATATTTTTTGTAGTAGAAGAAAAAAGTAGGTGGCGCACCAGCTATTGGCTCTGTGAAGCACACCGTTTTCACTGGTGGGATTAAGAAAGAGAGGAAAAGATCTAAATAAAATTCCTTTTATATCAATGATAGGTATGTTTTGGAATGTTAGAGGTATTGTGCAAGATATAAAGAAAATTTTATTAGAGAATTGATTCTTGTTTTTAATGCTATAATTGAACATGTTGGTTTGAGAGAGCTACCTTTAAATGGAAGATATTTCACATTAGCTGGCAATTTAGCTGATCTTACTTATAAAAAAAATAGATAGGGTTCTAATTTTTCCTGAGTGGAAAGAACATTGTCCACTCTCCTTTCTGTCGGCTTCGGAGAGGGAGGTATTTGATCACACCCCCTTAATTCTAGACACATGATCTCACAATATTTCTCAGCTTATCTTCAAGTTTGAAAACTCTTGGATGCTAAGAGATGGTTCTGACCATTCTGTTGCAAGCATTTGGTCTGGTCAATATGAAGGATCCAATACCGATAGATGGCAACAAAGATTAAGAGTCTTGAGAAGAAAGCTGGAAGGGTGGAATATAGATCCAGATGCCTAAAAATGAAAACTGAAATACTTGCTAAGTTTGATGTTATTTATAAGAACACTAAAATTAATGGTTTAAGTGCTCATGCTAGGACCGAACAAAAAGAGCATAAAGACCAGTTGGGTAGAATTTTGAAACAAGAGGAATTAAAATGGTTATAGACATATAAATATAAGGAGATTAAAGAGGGATACTGCATTACCAGATATTTACCATGCCAAAGTTAATGGCAAAAGGAGAAGAACATAATTGTTTCTTTGGAACGAAAGGAAGGAGTTATTGAGGGAGAAAATGATCTATTGGAATATGTTACTGATTTTCGTAAAAAAAAATTGGACATACTGAAGAATATAGTATCTCTTTAAATATAAAGGGGGCCAGAAAATTTTTGTTGGGTATGCTAAATACAGATTGAACCCTTTTGTATGGAAGAACTACAACCTGTAATCTTCCAGATGAAAAAAATTAAGATTCTTGGACCTTTGATATTTATCAACATTTTTGGGAAGTAGTGAAATGGGACTTGAAATATCTGTTCGATGATTCTCATGGACGGGTCCTAGATATTACTAGGCTAAATTATGAAATCATTACTTTAGTTCACAAAAGTAAGGATGCCAAACAAATTCAAAAATTTAGACCTATCTACCTTATAAATATAAGTTTCAAAATCATTACTAAAGTTCTGATGAACAGACTTAGTAAAATAGGGAATCCTATTATATCTCAAACTCATACAAACAAGTATTATGGAAGGTGTGGTTGTCCTACATGAAGATTTGAATTCCATTCACCATAAAAAGGAAGGGGCCTTCTTTTGAAAGCGAACTTTGAGAAAGCCTATGATAAATAAAATGACCTTTTGTTTATCAAATGTTAAAATTGAAATGATTTCCTGATGAATGGTGTGATTGGATTATGCACACTATGAGAGGGGTCATGTGAAAGTATATGTTCATAAGCGTCTGCGTCTGTACTGTGTTAAAAAATTAAAGACCCTAATATCCACCTGGCGATCGATCCGGAGACCTCCCACATCAAACGAAAAGGTTCTCTAGGAATCCTTCAAAAAAGGTTCAGTAGGGAGGAGTGATCAATCGAACGAAAAGTCGCTCTATGAATCGTTCGCTATGGCGGAAACCCAGCGCAACCCCCGCAGTTGGGCTCGAGGGCCAGCTAACCATTTTCTTTTTTATAATAAAAAGAAATACCATGAACGAAAAAATTATTGGTATACAGAAAAAGGTGCAGAACAAAACAAAATACAAATGCCATGCACCGATTTATGAAAAATTGGCATGTTGCTTTATAAAAATGCCAAGCTAAAAAATATTACCATGGTATATTTAAGTATTCAAAATCAAGGCAACACGTATACAAGTCTATATGGCAAAAATCATTTGAAAGTATCTTGGCAGCAAATGTTTAATTTACACAGCAAAACTGTGTTGGAATTGCAAATTGTACGATGACTATTATACAAAAAAACAAAGTCATGGCAAAAATAAAAATTCCCATGAGCCAATTAATAAAATGTCCATGATCTTAAACATAAAATTAGCATGCATAAATAATAAAATTGTCATCCGACCTATAATGAAAAGTTTACACATGGCAAATTTATTATGCTTTTTTAGAAGATGGCAAATTTAGGAGATTTTTTCACTAAAAACACAGGGCAAATTTTTGAAAAGATGTAATTCTAATTATTTTGAAAAAGGTGGCAAATTTAGGATTTTTTTCACTAAAAACATGGCACCTTTTTCATGTATTTTTTCATGGTCCATAATAAGGTGTTTATGCAAAATGAATTTGCCATAGTATAAACAGTAAAATTGCCATGATACATACAATTAACCTAGTCTATAAAGTAAAAAATATCAATGCCTAATTAAACTAATTTTCCATGGTATAAATTATGAGATTGCCATTTTACCTACAAAAACTACCATCGGCTAATTAATATAATTGCCATGGTCCAGTAAACTTGCCATCGTTCAAAAAAGTTGGCATGAACCGGAAACTACATTTGCCATGGTGCACACAAAAAAGATTGCCATGATCCATAAACTGAATTGCCATGCTTGAATAGACTATTTTTGCCATGGTTCCCTAGAAAAGAATTTTGTCATTTTTCATAACAAAAAAAATTGCCATTGTATGTGAAGTAAAATAGCCATGAGATAAATAAAATGTACTTGCCATGGTCCATGAACTAAGATTGTCATGGTCCATAAACTAATTTTGCCATGAAATATAGACTAGATTTTCCATAGTTCCGTAGAAAAGAAATTTCCTTGCCATGACATGTACAAAACATCATGGCAAATTTGCCATGAGAATAACAAATATGTTTAGTTGCAATCACAAAAAAGAATTTACCATGGACAAAAAAATGTTGAGGCATGTCAAATTTTGAGACATGGTAAATGTTTGAAGATAAAATTCAACACAAAAACATTCAAACATATCTTAAGAGTAAAAAAAAAAGGTTGAGGCATGTCAAATTTTGCCATGATATATAGACTAGATTTGCCATGGTTCGATGGAAAAATTGCCATGGTATTTTAATTAAAATTTTCGTGTTTTATGCGACAAATCTATTGTGTATGTACAATAACACAAAATTATAGACAAAATTGCCATGGCAGATGCAAATGAAAACTTGCCACGGTATTTTTTTTTATTGAAATTGACATGTTTGGTATGAGAAAATTATCATGGTATTTAATTGAAATTAAAATTGCTATGGCAGATGCAAGTTAAAAAATGCAATGGTAATTTAATTAAAATTGCCATCTTTTGTAGATGAGACATGGCAAACTTAATTACATTTTCGACATGGACATCTCCAAAAATGGACATGTGTCATCAAACAAAATAGCAATGTGTCAAAAAACAAATTGCAATGTGTTATATAAAATGTACAACTTTTTTATCCCTGCATTTGCCATGGCCCATATGCCAAAGTATCCCTACATTTGCATTGCTCATATACCAAAGTATCCCTACATTTGCCATGACCCATATACCAAATTATTAAGAAATTGGCATGTGTATTGTACCATGACCCATAGACCAAAATTTATTTCGTAAAATTGGCATCAACCTTATAACACCCCAAAAGGAAAAAAAATCCATGGCAACTTTCAATACCATACTATAATTAGGGCACAAATTTATATGAAAAGGGTATTTTTGCCATGACAAATTTCAAAACCATGCATGTGCATCCATCATCATATTTTTGCCATATGGCAACTTAGAAATTTGCCATGTGTTATAGAGAACCATTGCAAACCTTTTGAAAATGGGGACCATGGCGTGTCGTCAAACTTTTATCAATTTCGACAACTAAGTATGTCCATGTGGCTTGGGTAGATATGGTTCGGCAGAACTATGGAATATCAGAAAATATATAATCGTTAATATAATGCATTAGTGACTTGTGCGTTGATAGTTTAACAATAGTATTAAATAGTACTTACCTCCGTAACTAAATATAAGATGTTTTTACAGTTCAAATTAAATTGCAAAAACATCTTATATTTAAAAACTATGACTAAACTCTGCCTCAACGACCCACAAATCCTTTTAAGAAAGGCTATCCCACAAACCTAGGAGGCCTTAGAGCATCTCTAGCCTATCTCTTATAATTTAACTTTTATACCTCCTTAGACAAGAAATCCTAATCAACGCCTTCAACGCTTATTAGCATAGCGTCGCACGCACACGAGGGTAGCAGGTCACGGTCCAACTTGGCGCTTCGCTTGGCTTGATGCACTCGCTTGCTTGCCTTCTTACGGTTTAGCTACTGGTTTTATAGAAAAAAACTGATACTTTGGTTTTCTGTATATTAACTAAATTCAATTTTTTTCACAGATTTAAAGAAAGTTCATTTTTTCAAAACAAAGATCATAAATTTGAAATTTTGATTGTGAATATAAATTTTTTACATGATTTGAAAATTAAATTCATGAATTTTGAAACAAAATTATGAATTTGAAATGGTTCATTGATTTGAAAAAAGTTGGTGCATTTGAAAAAGTTCATGGATCTAAAACAATATTGTGAATTTTAAAAAATTTAACCGACTTGAAGAAATTTTTTGAAATTTGAATTAAGTTCTTGAATTTTAAAAAGCTCATCAATTTGTAAAAAATCATGAAATTTGAAACAATTGTCCGTGCATTTAAAAAAATCATGATTTTTGAAAAAGTATGTGCATATGAAGAAGTTCACGAATTTAAAAAATAACATAAATGAAAAAACAAAAGAAGAAAATGAAAAAACGCAGAAAGAAAACCAAAAGAAAGAAAAAACGAAAGAAAACCACACCGGGAAGCATCTCAAAATCGTAATGCACAAGCACTCGTGAAACCTGCACGTGTGCTATGTACAGTTGGCGCGGTGAGAACATGGAGAGAAGAAACTAAATGGGCCAAGCCCGGGACGAAGGGGGCGTGCGTCAACTGCAAAAACAGTAGTAACCGACGCTTAAGACACTAAATTGAAATTGGCTCCTCAAATCTTACTTCTTAAATTTTAGGAGTTAATTTCTGGTTGACCCTAACCGAAGCCTCAAATTTAAGTCCTCAAACGAACTAGCCCCGCATGAAAGTCTCTCTCCATCTTCTTCCTTCTGGTGACTAGCCTGGAAGGGAACAACAACGGGTCAGGAAAGGCGTTAGGAAGGCGAGGGGAGGCTGGATGCACACACGCAAAGCATGCACATGCCCAGCTCATGCACGCACACACCTCACACACACGCAGCATCACAAACATAGTAGCAGCAGCACACACGCACACACACGCAACGACGAATGTGGAGTACTACGTGGCCCATGGCGCGGAAGGTGAGTCGTCCTACTTCCCCACGTCGGACGACGCGGGTGCGCGCCGCCTCTTCACGCGCTCGTGGCGCCCGGCGCACGAGGGTGCCGGTGCACGACCAAGGGAGCTCGTGTTCATGGTCCACGGTTATGGCAACAACGACATTAGCTAGACGTTCTAGTTTGCTGCCACTAGCACCAGCGCAAGTAGTGCGCAGTTGAGGCGGCCTGAGGTATGGATCGCCCAAATTCATCCAAATCGTCCCCGTCGGCGAGAATACGACTCCGACTAGGGCGGCCTGTGGTGTGGGGGGCAGTGGATCCATGGAGGCTTCATTTTCTCGGTTACAAGGACGGCACACGGTCGGATGGGAGAAGGAGGTGTAACACATGGCAGAGAAGAAGGGATTTTTCCCTGGTAATCGTTAGTGATCGCTTAGAAATAAGGAAGTTGAGTTGGGTTTAGCTGTTCACTCCTTAAAAGTTTGAGGAGTTAGCCTTTTGAGGGCTCGGCTAGGTAGGGTTAACTCCTCAATACAGAAATTTTTGAGGACTTAAACAGGATCAGCTAGAGATGCTCTAACACCTTCATTTTATTTCAGAGCACCAAACAAAACTACTCCCTTCTCTGAAATTTGGCTCAACACTATTCACCAGATTATGGTGGGCACAAAAAGAATGTAGATTCATGTAAAATAATAACTATTTTGATTTATGTAGAATAATAATTGTTTGGTTATTTTTCCCTTTTAAAAAAAACACAGATCTTTATTCATTTGCAATAACAAGTACATCTTTATTTTCCCATCTTTATTGATTGACGTAAGACTGATATGGCCCTCTAATAATTTCTTAGAAATTATACATCTTTTACTGCATTTATCATGGATGATACGTAGCATTCAACATGATAATGGTTGTTACTAAGAAATTAAGCATCCCTAAGTACTAACTTCATTTAATCTTTATTCTTATTCCCGTTAACAAAATTTTAAGGCATTCATCAAGCTAGAGTTCGACCGAAGTCCACACACAATGTGATCTCTTCTATGTTCTTTCATACTTCTTAGGCACTTTTTTCTTCTCCTACAAAGGCGGCTACAAATTGTGCTATGCTACTTTATAGTGTAATGCCTAAATACCACTCATATGAATAAAGCCAATTTAGTTACATTCTCCATATATGGCATGTGTTTTGTCCCTTGTCATATGGTTGTGTCTTTACTCTTCTATTGATATAAAGTGCCATAGTAAAGCCATACGATTCCATCTATACATAGCCCTGGTGTATTACTTTTGTGTCTTACTGTAAGCAAAAAAAACTTTGTCTAGCAATATGTAATCTACCTATTAATTGCATACCATATCATCCAAAATACTTATATAAATAAAAATGTATCGGTGGATGTGCATAAGTATATTGTTATAGACTGGTGCTATATTCTTACCTGAAAAAATTACTTGGTTCACGTTTATAGAACCCTCACCAATATAACCTTGATCGTTGTCAATATTTTGCATTAGGATGAAGCGCTCCTGAGTGGATTCCAACAAAGTTGTTATGCATGTGGTCCATTTCAGGGAACTTATTGAAGGGATTGATTATGAGCTATAAGTTTTCTTTCATGTCTGTCTTTATTGTGTGAATTTTAGGATCTGGTATTTATGAATAAAAAGGAATGAATGCTAAAATGCATCACCCTGTGCAATTGGCTATGATTTGGCGAATGTGATGTTATCATTTCCCAGTCACAATTAAGTAGATTGTTTGCATTTAATTCTTCCAACTTAAATTTCTATTACTTACTTCGGTACCTTCTCACTCTTGTATCTCGTTCCAATTATATCGCTGGAAAGTGTGATGTTTGTTAAAGCATCATGGCTTTCTGTGGTTTGCTATCTTTGGATAGAAGGAAATCATGTTTCGCTGAGCTAAATATTACTTTTGTTTTTTTATACTCACCTTGTGATGAGGTCACCTACCAAGGGGTAGGCCCATGAAGGTCTAATATATTACTGTTCAAGGGGTCATTGCCTAAGGCATAGGCAAATTAATCAAGATCCCAAAGCAATCACTCAGATAGACATCAATGCAGACCTCATTCGGACGAACAAGTCCACCAACTACTCAGACTCAAGAAGATGAATAGACAGAGAAAGCGTCCAAAGCATCGCAACCATCAGTGGAGCATACAGTACTACTTTACTTTCAATTACTAGTTGTTGTGTGTTTAGCTGATACAAACCCTCAATTCTCTTTTAACAACACCAGTTGAAGGGGTCGGCGCACTATATAAGCCGCCCTTTAGCTCATAGACAAGGGTTCACATCCATTGTAATCAACATGAGATACAGAGAAAACAAGCTCCTAGAGCTCGAGACATAGGGTTGTTACCTCTTTCGAGAGGGGCCCAAACTCGTAAATATTCTTGTGTCACACTTGTGCCTAGCTAGATCCAGCTTCATCCTTACCCCACTCTCTATTGTCAGAATCATTTCCGCGACACCTCGATCGTAGCTATGAAAAACCACTCAATTATGATGATCATTATTTTCTATTATCCATTCCTATGACATCATATGTAGTACACATACTATGTTTCTTTTTAATTTCTAGCCCGTGTCGACGCACATGTTGATGACTAATTGTAATAACCAAGGTGAGTAAGTTGATCAATGAAGAGACCAACATTTGTGATAAACAACTTGTGTCTGGCATCTTATGGCCAGTTGATGCCCTACATATCATCAACATAGCATTGGCAATAGGAATGATGGAGGATTTTATATTTTGTGGCCATACAAAATCCGGTCCCTCCTTTGTTAAATCAACCTATCATTACAAATGAAATTTTCAGCATGGGTAAACATGAAAGAACTTCTGATTTTGTTTGCTCTTCTAGAGAAATTTTGTCAAAGAAAATTTGATCGCTCCATGTGCTTCTAATATAAGAAAAATGCTTTGGAGAGTGATGAAGGGAGCTCCCCCATGGAAGGGAGTCTTAGCGAACAGGCGCATTGTTGTGGCCAATGTCTGATTTGCTATGTTCAATGTGAAAGCATCGATCACGCTCTGCTCTTGTGACCCAATTAGAGAAATATCGGGGCACCTAGGCTTGGGAGCGACAATCTCTGAAGCTATTCTGGTCCATCAAGAAAATTGTCCTCTACTTCAATTGCTCTTGCATATGAGGCTGGCCTCATCCTCGATTCCACCGTAGATTGAATGGGAGGAGCTGCTCGAAGCGACTTCCTAGTTCAGGTGGTGGGAGTAACAACATGAAGACCGAGGTGAAGTGGCTCAAGCTCCGGCGAAGTCGGCACAGGCAGTCCATGAACTCAGTCTTAATTACGCCAGAGCAAAGAAGAAAGTCATGGGTATTCACATAGGCATCTGGGAGAAAGTCGTCAGTGTACTTTGCGAAACATAACACTGACACAAGTTTCAGCATCCTCGACGAAATAGGTGTTCGCGGTGATCATGGTAACTTTATATCTAGTAGCAATTGTGGCATCTCATGTTGATTCTAGAGCTATGGTTGAGGCAATTGCCTTGTGGAGCAGTCTTATCCATGTAGAGGAGGTGGGGCACAACAACAAAATTGGTTAACTCAGATTGCATCGATATTGTTGACACGATGAATACCACGGGGCTACAACCATGTCAACATGGGTCGTCGTCCTCCAGCTTTGGGAAGACTTGTCTTTTATTAGAAGTAATTAGATTAAGAAGAAAACAGTTTTTTAGCCACTCAGCGATTCATGTTTTGCCCTTTGTTCCTTAGTGATTGTCATCTAGCTCCGCCACCGATGATTCAAGAACGATGGTTACTCTATGGTGTCGCAGTTATAGTTTCTGAAGAATGCTCATTTCTATGTTGTGCTTTTGCTATCACCAAGCTCGAACACTGTCCCAGGGAAGCCAATCAAATCGCGTGTATCTTGGCTTGTAAATCCAAAGAATTTGTTGCTAGTAATCACTCATGCAATGCACGCTGATATTAGGCAAGATATTAATTGCACAATAATAATACCCCCGCGTCCCAAAAAGATTGTCTTGATGTATCGAGACACCTTTTAGACTACCCACAGTGGGAGTAACATAGGTAGTAACATCACACATATCTAGGTTAAATAGATGATGTGGCATGCAATAAATGAATAAAGAGATGAAAGTGGTAACATAACTAGTTACTACTAGTATGAGTAACATCACACATATCAAGGCAAGATGAGTCTATAGCCTAATAAATAAAGTGTTGCATGTTACCACACATATGTTACTCTCCACTATAGAGATAGTAACATAGAGTAGTAACATGCCCAGTAACATGGGCATGTTACTACTCTATGTTACTACCCATTGTGGCTAGTCTTAGTATTATAACTGCATTCACATCTACACAATTCTAAGACAATCTTTTTGGGACGAAGGTAATATTAGCTAGGACATTAATTTTGTATTAATTACAAGCACATTACGTATGCTATTAATTACGCGCTAAATGTCCTGAGCACTCACCATTCGAGCAATCTAAGTCGCTCAATGACACGATCCGATGGACGAGATTAATTGCAATATAGTATTAGCGCAATTAGCAAACAATAATGTTTGCCGCAAAAAGAAAAGGCACACAATAATGGGACTTCTATCCAAAATGGATAAAGTCGGCATGATAGTTTTCCAAAAGAAAAACAGTGATCCGTTCCTACTAAAGAACCACAGAAATGGCACGTTGATCCACATCTCTTCGATAACGCCAAGCTCGGCGCAACGGTCATTTCCGCAGGCACTCTGCCCCAGCTCCAGCTCCAGCTCCCCCCAACGTACACTTGGGCTGCCCCACCACCACCACCGCCGCCGCCCCACCCGATTCAAATCTGAGCCGGCCAACATCCGCGCACCACCACCAGAAGCGGCAGCGGCAATCACACTCCTGTCAGCCCCACTCCAGCGCAGCCCCCCACGCCGAACCCGCCGCCCAGATCCGACCGACCCCATGGGCGCCGAGCCGGACCAGCCCCCCTCCCCGCCGCCGCCGGAGCGGACCGCCTCGCCGGAGCGGGACGCCCTCCGCAGCGACGACCGGGTATGCAGCAGCAACGCCTCCTTCGGCTGCATCTGGGCCTTTTTTCTGGTGTTTGATTCCGCGTTTTGTGCTTGATTGGATTCAGGATTGGAAGGCGGAGATGATGTCGGCGCTGGGGGAGTCGGTTTCCTTCGGCCGGTTCCTCGCCGAGCCGCTCGAGTGGGGGCGGTGGTCGGCGTTCGAGCACAACCGGTACCTCGAGGAGGCCGCGGGGCAGTCCCGCCCCGGATCCGTCGCGCAGAAGAAGGCCTTCTTCGAGGAGCACTACGCCAGGAAGCGGAAGAGCGCCGATGTTGACGACGAGGGGCATGATGCTGATGCGGACGGTGCGGACGGCGGCGGCGGCGAGGCCTGGTCTGCGGACTCCTCGTGTATGACGGATGAGCCCGCGGGGGAGGAGGAGACCGGCGGCGTAGATTCGGGTGCTCCGGAGGATTGCGGCGCCGTTGTCGCTGCCGCTGTGCCGCCGGGGGAAGCGCCTCAGGAGCTCAAGGCCGTGCTGGACGGTGCTGCTTCATCTTGCCGCTTGGATAGCACGGACGAGCAGCGTGATGTGCAGGTTGCTGAAGCGAGAAAGGGGCTGCAGTTGGATACTGAATGTGTCCTGGCTGCTGTCGACGCCGTTGAGAAGCAGCCGTTGCAGGTAACCTCTCAAACGAGAATTTTATTCATAATGTGCAGTCCAATGCTAGTACTGACTACTGAGTATTTCAAACCATGTGAATTATTTGCAGGAGAGTTCGATTGTCAATCAGGGTGTAGCAGATTCTGTCGAGAAAAAGAGACATCCAATGTCTTCGCTGTTTCAGAAGCCTGTGGAATTCAGTTCTCCCCCATCAGGAAAGAAAGTGCCGTCTTCGTCAGCGAAAAGGCGGTCGACGCTGCGTCCAGCAAAGGAGAACAGCTCACCATTTCCTGCTACTGACAGTAACAAGCAAGAAGAGACTTCAGTTGCTCAGAAAGGGTCGATATTGGGTACACTGAACTTCAGGAGATGTGAAATAGGCAATCCTGCCTCGAGATCAAGAAATCTTGGCTCCACAATTGCTTCAAGGATTAGTCAGCTGGAGTCTGCAAGTAGGCCGGAGAAAGATATTCATCCTAAGGTGAACAAGCAGAGGCGGACAAGCAAGGTTTGAAATTTGCTGATACATGGTGTGAATTTAATGATATGGAGTTTAACAGTTCCGGGTCTCATAAATAAGTTGGTTTGCTCTATTTCAGGGGTTCTGCAAAGGTATTCCAGAAGCAGCTTCCTTTACAACTCAACAGCCTGAACAAAGGTATCACACGAAATCCAAAGTATTGATTGATATCAGTTCATAGGAAAACATTTTAACCTTACGTTCCAGAAATGAAAATTCAAATCATATGGCTTTTTGCTCTGACGTTCTAATGTCTGTCTTATTCTTTCTGAAATATGGTAAATGCGATTAAACATAAAAGCTATCATCTGACTGTCCTCTTGCATCATATCCAGGTCTCCATATGTCAGTGTGACGAGGGTCAAAGAAAAGTTGTTTGGTTCAACTTCGCCACCGCCGCATCCGGAAACCAGTGTAGCTAAAGAAAATATGGTAAGCAATAAAGCCTGAATGAGACAGTGGCACATGTTATTTCATTAAATTTCTTTCAAGGAGCATCACAATAAGACAATGTCTATGATAAATTCTATAAAGGCCGGTAATGATTATCTTGTAAGAACTTTACTCGCATAACTAGTGATAGTTATTTGATCACTCTCTAATCAGTATATGCTTCCAAAAGAAGACCAAAAAAAGGATTATAGTACATTATATCAAACCTTATAAGCAACTGTTCTGCAGGGAAAAGCCAACGATGAACCTGAATTGAAAGAAATGCATCAGAGCGTTCGTTTCAAGGCCAGGTCACTGCCAAATTTTTATTGGAGAAGTAAAGAATCAAAGGATTCAAGGCAGGTATAAATTGTGTCTAATTCAAAAAGCATTTATTTGAGTCATGTCTTATTAGTCTCACGCTAGATAAAATGTTGTTTGATTTCTTATTTAAAATAAACCTTTTTAAATACTGTGTTCTTAATGCTAGTTTGTGACAAGCAACTGGTTAGCAGCTCAGTTCGGAGCATAGTTGCTAGGAATCCAGGTTGAGGAACTTCGTCTAGGCTAGTTAAGAATTTCTCCAAAGCCAAAGGAAAAAATAATAAATGTTAATTTATTTGATTTGATTTTTCAAAAAGTACGTATCAGGTTGATGAACGTTGTGGTAGGTGGATAAGAATGTGTCCACGTGTCCAAAGGAAAGAGAGCTAGATGTTAATTTGGTCCATTGGTTACCTGGTGCTATTTTATAAATATTGCTTACCTTAAAATACATATTTCTTTCTCTTTTGTAATGGTAGTCTGGCAACTAACTGGTTAGTACTACCTCCGTATCAAACTAGCCTACAAAAAAGTCTTATATTTTGGTACGGAGGTAATAGTAGTTAAGTTTGGAGAATAGTTGCTAGAAAGCCAAGTTGAGGAACTTTGTCATGGATCCAGGTCCATGTTACTACTGGCTGACTAACACAACTCCCTTTTGATCCATACTTTTAGCCACGTGTGGCTAATGACCATGTTCTTTTACCCTGGTTCTTGCTGGTAACTATGGATGAACATGGTCCATGAACAATACATTGGTATGCCTGAAATATTTCTGGATCATTTTGAAATTGTGACATAGTGGCATTTATTATTTATGACAGTCGGGTATAGTGTTTCAATTCACAGAGTTCAAGTCTCTGGGCTGTAAACAAACGAGATCCAGAATATGAGATCAGTAAATAATGATTTATGTCTAGTTTATGGAAGTTGAAACTACCTAAATACTGGTTGGTTCAGCACCATGGGTGAGAACCTTTATAAACAACTGCTAGATGAGAGAAACAACGGCATTTGTGCAAACAAACCACAATCACCGTTTGTCCTAGCAAAACTAGCAAGACTGTTGACAGAATGGAGCCGCAATGGTGATGCAGCAACAGCGCTAGTAATTGATGCTAACATGAAATTGCTAAAGAAACATCATCTTCCATTACTAGTCAACAGTATGATGTAAAATTTTCTAGCCTGTTCTATTATCAAAGTTGTGATCTGTGTTTCTGACAAGGGTCTTAATGCAGGGGACACGAGAGACCCACCAAAATCCGCCGCACAGCAATCATAGACTGAATGATGATGCCAGCGACCCACACGGAATGACCAGAGGAGCCTCGAAGGACAAACAAATATGTTGCTTCCCACTTATAAGGCGGTAGTAATGCTTGTAGGCGGCCTTTCAGTAAATAGTAGCTTGTTCATTTAATTTGATTATTATGTTCGTGTAACTACCTATGGCTTCTGTCGGTAGTTATACTATTATTGGTATCCTATATATCCTTCTAATGTATAGTCAGATTCCCTTTTGTAATCATGACTAGCATTTTCTTGCTTGGAAAATAAAGCACATGCGTTGAGAAGTATTATTCCGTGGTGTCTACTGGCAATTTTTCGACAAACGGAATATATTAATATCGCGAAGATACCAATTACACCCGGTCTCTGCAACAATGCAATGTCGTAAAGACATTACGGATGCACATAGCTGAAAGATAATAATTCTTTGAATTACCAAGTTTTTTAACCACCACCATATTTTTTCGAAAATGTGAACATTGCTCCAATTAATGTATAAATTTAAAAAGGAAACATTTTCTTACATTTGTGAACAATTTTTCAAAATCATACGATGAGATGTGAACAAAATGTGGTCATAGCCATTCAAGATTTTTTTTTTCCTCCCGTCGAAACGCACGTGCTTTTTGCTACTTCATTTAATTTGATTATGTTTGTGTAACTACCTATGACTTCTATCAGTAGTTATACTATTATGGGTATCATATATAACCTTCTAATGTATAGTCTGATTCCCTTTTGTAATCATGACTAGCATTTTTCTTGCTTGAAAAATAAAGCACGTGTGTTGAGAAGTACTCCCCCCGTCCCAAAATTCTTGTCTTAAATTCGTCTAGATACGGATGTATCTACTACTAAAACGTGACTTGATACATCATATTTTTTGATAATTCCGCGGTGTCTATTGGAGCAATTGTCTTATTCCGCGGTGTCTATTGGCAATTTTTTGATAAAGAGAATATATTAACATCGCAGAGATACCAATTATATCCAGCCTCTGCAACAATATTAATGCAATGTCGTGCGAAGAGGGACAATGGTATCCTCAGCCCATCAGGATTCAAGTCCTGGTGCTCACACAACCAAAAGACAATAAAAAGAAGAAGAAGATGAAGAAGAAGAAAAAGAAAAGAAAGATCCCGCTACATTGATGAATTCCTTGTAGCTGCAGCACAAATCACCACCTAGACAAACACCCGAACCCTGATGTTCCAATTCTCCAAAAGCAACGCCTTCAAGAAGGAAATAGTGCAGAAGCACCGTCATCGCCCGATCCTAACTATTAGGTTTTCACCCCGGAGAAGATCCGCACACTCAAAACAATGCCTTCAACAAGGTCACTGCAAGCGACAACCAATTAAGGCCAGACCTTGGGAAAATCCATCTCTGCACCCGAGCTCATCTGCACCCACGCTGACGAAAAAAATCAAAACAAATACTAGAAAGATGAATTCCAAATTTTTCTTTTTTGCTGAGAGCTGCTCAGATGTCGAAATGACTTGAAATTTGAAGCGGGCCTCACGCATCAAATTGTCTACTGCACTTTTTTTTTTGGAATTCTTTGATTTTTATTGATTTTTTTACGAAATTTTTTCTAATCTTGTGCAGATGAGCCCGGGCACCAAAACGCCCTACTCCAGACCTTGGGATTTTACCCTGAAAGCTAAGTCTCTGTACTCCACCTATGCTCATGCCCTCACTTGCTGATGCCGTTGCCACGAGTCACGAAACACCAAGCAAAGTCCTCATTGCCACGAAGACTCTATCGGCCATTACAAGGCCTCAGACCTCAACCTCCATGACGTTCTCTGTCACTATCTTCACCATGGAAATCGAAATACCGACATGTCCATACTGTCAACAGACAACGAAGCTTCGCGTCACACCCTCCTGAAGCCACTCGGGCTGAAATCGAGACGCTCACGACTGAATCACATCCGATCCAGAAATTTACAGGCGTCAAACACCCAATGAAGATCTCCAGCGGAGCATTCCGGAACTCGTCAATGACCAGATCCATGAGGGCCGGCAACTGGCAGAACACCATCTTAGAGCAAAAAGAACCCAAGGACCGCTCCACCCGTCGGCCCCCAACAGCAGGCTGAAGATCTCAGCAGGCACAACCGCCACCACCCGCACCACACCGAGATGAGTAGCTGAGCCGCACCGAGCCCCCCGAACCAGACGACGTGTCACCCTCGTGGCCATAGCGGCAATTGAGGTCGCCGGAGTAATCCGAGACCGCTGCTCCGGTGCCCAACTCTGCCGGAAGAACCATGCCGCCCAGGGCCGCCATGGAGTTGTAGCCGGAGACCCCGCAACGCGAGAGAGGATGGCGCCCCCGCCGCCATCAGTCGCGTGAGGAGGATGAGGACCCGCTACCACCGTCAGCCTCGCGGCCTTAGACCAGAGGCGTCCTTCGGCGGCGGCGGGGGAAGTAGGATCGAAGGAGGAAGAGGTGGCGGCTGCGCTAGGGATCTGCCCGAGTCGCCCCTCCTGGGACACGCGGGGGCGGTCCACTTTTTTCGAGTCGCTCGTGTTTTTTAAAAGTGGGAGAGGGTACCGTCACAAATTTGCATCCCTAGCTGAGATTGGGAAAAGTAGCAAGACTATACACCTACACTCCAGTTTCGAAAAAAAAAAGTTTCAAAAGAAAACACTCGAAATTCAACACAGAATATCGTATGGATATAAGCAAAAGGACACCTCTGATTTGACCAAGTTGGAAGTAACATATCTGATTCCTGTAAATCTAAGCCTAACAAGTCAGGGCTCAGGTTTACTTCAGATCACTTACCTCATCCACATATACATATCATACCCCTAATTAAGCTACTAATATAGAATCCCTCCATTATAACACACTAGTCTATCTAGATAATAATACTAGTAGGAAACGGCCCGTCATCAATCACGTGTGATTTCGCAAGTAGATCCAATCAAACTCTGCAGAGTCAAAGGCACGCTATACGCCCATGCATTTGACCCACCTGAACGCCCGCACCATCTTAAAAGGAAGTTCATAGTCTTCCAAGAAGGATGATTCGCTTGTCGCCTCCTCTGCCTTCTGACCATACATACAAACCCCACTCTTGAAAAGGAAGGTGGCTTCGTCGCGAGGTGTTGCTACTGTCGTCACCGGCTAGCGTGTGGACTACGGCCAGGAACCGTGGTGGTTCGTGGCCTCGGGTGGCGCTCCTTCGAGCTTTGCTGGAAGAGGCAAGAGCCAGAATTTCTCAAAGCCTAGGGCTAAAATTAAGTGACTGTACTGTAAATGATGCCAAATACCGCTACTTTAAAAGAATACCTCCAAGAAATGCCAAATACCATTACTTTAAAAGAAACCTCCAAAAAATGTCAAATACCTCTACTTAAAAAATATCTATATATATAAATGTTGAGAATATCGCTTATCGTTAGCGTGTTGGTCGGCTGGGGATTAGAGATTAATCGAAAATAGGTCGATTTTATCGGTCGAGCATTAATCGGTCATTTTTTGCAAATCCTAGGCTCCCAACACTAAAAAATGCTATATTCAACATCAACAATATTGGACAGAAGTGTTACCTTGATTCCTAGCCTTTGAATCCTCGTATAATGACAAACAAAATAGGACAATAGTACATATTGCATAACAAGGTGCACAAAACACAAATAAACATAATTTTTGCAAACATAATGTTAGGAATTGGCCCGGATTATCAGTAGATTCCTGATAAATCACTTGTCAGAGTGATAAATCGGCCCAAACGATAAACAATGAAGATAAGGCATAATCTTATCGGTCACCCCATGAATAGTGATAAATCGGACGATAAATCACTGAATCGGGAGATTTTTTGAACAATTTATATATATACCGCCAACAATAAAGGGCATATTGCTTCTAACGGTACGTCATTAAAATTGTCCCCAAAATTGCAAAATATTACCCACCAATGCCATCTAAAAGTGACAAAAAACGTTTTGCGTGGAATCCCCCAACTGGGCCGGCACACGCAGTAGGGCCCTCCTATACTGCGCTCTGCGCGCATGAGAAGATGCAGCGCGCTTGTTTAGGCCGGCCCATGTGCGGGCTGCCTATTTCTTTTTTCTTTTCCGCTTTCATTCTTTAATACGTTAAATAATTTGAGACTTAAATTCTATTTTGTTACTTAAAAATGAGAATTTTGAAATAATATGTTCAAGAAAACATAAAATGTTTGTGAATTCAATAAATGCTCGGGATTTTTCTAAAAATGTCCGCATATCATAAAATGCTTGCAAATTTGAAAAAAAATGTTCGTAAAATCAAGAAAATTCCGTGTAAATGAAATTGAAAAAAATGTTTACTAATTCAAAATAATTTAAAATTAGTTCTTCAATTACAAAAGTGTTGATTCATATAGTGTTTGCTGATTCAAAGAATGTTCATGCATTTCAAAAATGTTTGTTAATTTAAAAAATCCACCAATTTCGGAAAGAATGTTCGTCTATTCTGGAATTGTTCGCCAATTCAAACGAAAATTCTTAAAAAATGTTCACAATTTTATAAAATGTTTATAAATAGTAAAAACTGTTCATGATTTTTAATAATGTTCCCAAATTTGTAAAACTGTTCACGAATGATCGAAAGTATGTAGTCAAACAATAATGCTTCTGATTCTTTGTGACTATGCGTGAATTTTGAAGAATATACTGGGGCATAGATCAGAATATTATATTGTGTTTTCTAAAAAACATTTCTTGAAATTCAGAATAATTCTTTGAATGGCCAAGTTTTTCGACCACCACGTGGTTTTTTCGAAAATGTGAACATTGCTCAATTTGTGAATAAATTTTAAAAAGGGAACATTTCCTTGCATTTGTGAACAAATTTTCAAAATCATGCGATTAGATGTGAAGAAAATATGGTCATAGCCGTTGGAGATTATGACGTGTTGAACACACGGGCCCTTTTGCTAGTACTTCCAAAAAGACCAAATACCACAAATCTTGGATTTCTACTTCTTTCTATTAAAAATAAAAATGAAACAAATTTGACTAATCCCAATCTCATTATTTTCGGATGAAAGAAAGGAACTAGGGCAAAATAGCTGATACAAGTATAACGAGCAGGAGATTACCTGTTTACCCATCCAACTGATTGTCAAGATGCACCACAGTTGGAGCAGGAGGTGATCCGACAGACAATGATCGGATGAGACACATGTTCGGATGTCTGGCCCGACAGAGGGAAACGCATGGGGCGGCGCAGCGTGGGAATGAAGGACTATTTTTAAGGGCAGTGCTAGGCGCCGGGGCGTCGGCCCAATTTTTCGACCGGTCGGCCCGGAGCCGTCAGATTCGATCCTTAGGTACTGTCAGATCTGGGTCAACGTCTCTTTCACCCCCTCGCGTATTCGCTTTCATATGAGAAAAACACACTGGAAACCATGGCCGCCGGCGCACGCCCTCGGCCGCCGCTCTCACCCTCGACCCCGTGCACTTGCTGGGCACCCCAGGCTCACCGTGTTCAGTTGCTGTTGAGGAAGGCGCTAACCACACAACCGTTCCTCGCTGGTGCTGCCCGCTCCCGGTTGCAGCATCATGGCATACAACGGCATGGCTTGCAACCAAAATGCAGGTGTAGCATTTTTTTGCATCGGTTCCAGCAAAAACCAAATCCGGTTGAAGCATTTTGGGCACTTTGCTTCTAGCAAACCCAAGGCCGAAAAATTTGTGGCCACTTTCTAGCAAAAATTGCCGTCGGTGATAGCAAAATCCAAAGCCGGATGCAACAAAAAAAAATACACCCCATTGTGTATCCCCAGTAAAAGAAAACGCTTGTCGGTTCCAAAAAAATTACCATCGGTTGTAGCAAAATCCAATGCCGGATGCAGCAAAAAACATCCCATTGCATATCCCGAGGAAAGAAACACGCGCCGCTTCGAACAAAATTTACCGTTGGTCGTAGCAAAATCCAACGTCGGATGCAGCAAAAAAAACTCGCCGGTTCCAGCATGCAACACACAGCTGATTTCAACATCCGCACCCGTCGGTTCCAGCAAAAACCATGGGCGGATGCAGCATCGTATTGGCCGGCTGTAGCTCCCCGGGTGGCCCTCGTCTCCAGCAGAAAACCTCGCGTGGCCGCCGTTCCTCGTCAGCAACTCACTGTTGTCCTTGCATCGCCGGCACCAACGCCGCGCCATTGCAGCGGCCTCGACTCGCAAGCCATCTCGTTGCTGCTCCCCAAAGGTAGTAGTCGTGCCATGGCTGTCGGGGTGGAGAAAAAGAAGAGAAGGCAAACAAATGGCTGCAGACAACCCAGGGGAGGAGATAAGGGATGGAGAATATTGGGGCGTTGGGCCGAGGAGCATGTGCTTGACACACGGGATGCACGCGTGGTGTTGTTTTCTGGACATAGTGTCACAGGCGATCGGGGCGGCCCAGCGTGGACCAGCGCAACACTTCGGCTGACAGTCCGGCTGCAAACGTTTGTCTATTTTTAATGACGATTGGGGCATTAGACAAGAGATGAAAATGCTAGCGATTACCCTAAAAATTGGTAGCGATTGAAGCATGGATTCTGTTTTTTAGTTGATTGAAGGCGAATTCGTGGGAGCTCGGTTAGGCTGCAGAGTTACGTGGGCTGAGGCATGGGGCTGGGTTGGGTCAAGACACTTGGGGCTGGGCCTCTATAAGGCTACAAACCAGACAAAAAATCCTATTGAATGCATAGCACTATTTGGGCCACGCCAGGGGCTACATCCCAAGCTACTCTAGGCCCAGTTTCGCCATTGTTTGCCTGCATGGTGCTCGGTACGGCGCGGGGACTCGTGTTGCATCTGGTGGTCCTGCTCTGATCAGTCGTCAACGGATCTGCTATCCTGCATTGCGAGAGGGTCGGCGGCTGCATCGGCTGCGATGTGGCATGCTCAGCGGTGGTGGCAACGATTGATGGTAGGCTCTCGTGTGGGAGGTTGACCATCGGCGGTCTCTGTGAGGTGTGGTTGGTTGCAGCGGTCTCGGTTCCTCTTCATCGATGGGCAACTTCGATGGTGGTGGCGGTTGGTGGGCTTGTCGACGTCAGTGCGGGATGATGTGTGGCCGAGGTGATGTGGGAGCTTGGGTGAAGACCCTGTCTCGGCCTTGTGTCGTGACCAACGATGGCGGTGGCTGTGACCGTCGTGACCTTCCTGGAGGCATTGCTGCTTTGCTGCCGCAACCCTCTTGCACGGATCCGGCCTTCGTGGTCTCTCCAGGGGAAACCCTTGATCTTGTGATCGGACGATGGCGACGGTGTGTCTTTCTCCCTCTTGGGGGCTTCGTCTTGGAGCTCGGCATCGACAAGCGGGGCCGGTGGTTTGCGGTTGTTGTGGCGTCCAAACTTCTGTGGCAACGATAATGATGGGAGCGATGACGGTGACGCGACAATGGTTGCGGTAGTCGGCTCTTCTCCAGCATGTCCGCGGTATTGCCTCAGTTTGTTTGTTCTTGTGGAGTCAAAGCTCGGTGGTGGGGTCCTGTGGTATACGAAGACTCGCTGCAGGTGGCCCGTTCGGTGATCTTTCGTGGCGCTAGTCGTACCTGGTTTTGCCCTTCAGAGTTGTCCATCCGAGTCGGAGTTGCGCTGACTGGCTGTAGGTGGCTGAGTTTTTGGTGCAGATCTTCATGTAGCTTCACACATCTGCTTCAGTGTGGGTTGAGTCGACGATCATCTACGACGAAGTCGTAGTCGTTTGCTCAGAGTGCAGGGATGGAGATGACGCCTCTAGAGGATGAGTGATGACGATGACGCATGTGTGCTGTCATGTCGTGGCCCTCTTTGGAGTGTGTGCGTGGGGTTTTTTATGTGTGCTGCTCAGCGGTGGTGATTGTTTTCGCCTGGTTCTCCATAAATAACCGGGTAGTCTGGTTTTCGTTCGGTTTTCTAATTAACTGAGCAACCTTTTTCTTCTTAATGAGTGCAGGATAACTGCCATTCTGAAAGAAAAAAACCCCGCTCTTAGCGGCCATCGGGCACAGTATTGTCGAGTATGACAGCACCCAGAAATGTAATCACCATATTGAGTGACAATACCTTGTTGAGGACGTAGTTTACCTGAGATGTAAGTAAATAGAGAATCATGATTAAATAGTTAGCACACAACATGAGTACATATGGTGCTAGATATTTCTTTTGGGACTGCCATGAATGGATTTTAGAGTCTCAAATAGAAAATGAGAACGGTGAATACGTTTGTGCAGGGCATACACTAAATACAAACATACCAGCGCAGCTGCGCAGGAAAACATGTAGTTCATGGGAACGCTATTGAATTGCGCCTCCCCACTATTTATATGGGTGAGGGAGGGGGGTGCCGACCCTAGCTCCTCCTCCAAGGGAGGGGGCGAGCGGCGACCTAGGGGAGGAGTGCCCCCCAACTGAGGTGGGGGGGGGGGCTCCCCACTTAGGGTTTTCCTCCTAGCTGCATGGGCCCAAGGGGGGCTGGTGCCCCTGGCCCAACTAGGCTAGGGCGCCTCCCCTCAGCCCATGCTCGCCTCCGGGAGTGGTGGGACCCATTGGTGGTCCCCTGGAACCCTTCGGTGATCTTGGTACGATGCCGGCATACCCTCGAACTTTTTCGGTACCCTAAAAATAATTTCCCATATATAAATATTTACCTCCGGACCATTTCAGAGCTCCTCATGATATACCGGAACCCATCTGGGACTCCGAACAACCTTTTGACTTTCCACTGTTGACATCTCAATACTACCCTAGCGTCATCGAACGTTAAGCGTACGACCCTACGGGTTCGAGAACATGTAGACATGACCGAGACACCTCTCTGGTCAATAATCAATAGCGAGACCTGGATGCCCATATTGATTCCCACATATTAAATGAAGATCTTTATCGGTCGAACCACGATGTCAAGGATTCAGTTAATCACGTATGCAATTCCCTTTGTCCGGCAATATGTTACTTGCCCGAGATTCGATCGTCGGTATCTTCGTACCTAGTTCAATCTCGTTACCGGCAAGTCTCTTTACTTGTTCCGTAATACAAGATCCTGTGACTAAACTCATTAGTCACATGAAGCTTCTTGTGAATTGTATTACCGAGAGGGCCCCGAGATATCTCTTCGTCACACGGAGCGACAAATCCCAGTCTCGATCCATGGAACTCAAAAACACCTTCGGAGATACCTGTAGAGCACCTTTATAATCACCCAATTACGAAGTGACGTTTAATAGCACACAAAGTATTCCTCTGGTATCCGGGAGTGGCATGATCTCATAGTCTGAGGAATGGATACTTGACATGAAGAAAGTTGTAGTAAATAAACTAAGTGATACAATCTGATGCTAAGCTTGGGGCTTTTCCACCTTTGTTGGGTTGCTTTAGCCCACCCTCCACCCCTACCCACACTATAAAAGAAGGAGGAGAGGAGCTCTCAAACTCACTCAACTCTCTCAAGTTTCTCACCACAAAGACATGTAATGATCTGCCTCTCTTTTCTCCCTCCATGAAATAGTTTAGTACTGCTGCAAGGCTGTCTAGTCTTCCGTAGGAATTAGTTCTGGATGACGAAGCCCTGCCGGATAGGTGACACCGGATGTGTGCAACCCGATAGAGAGGTCATAGATTTGATCTTTTGTTCGAGGAACTGTCTGAGGGGTGTCCAAGGTTCTGTCCGTGGGGCTGCCCGGAGTTCTGTTTGAGGGAGAACATCTTCGCGGTTGGGAGATTGTAAAATCCTAGCTACGGGGATCTGCACCGACGATCTTCACCGACTCTCCTTCCTCTGTTACTACGAGTTGGTGATGATCAGATCAAACCTTGAATGCATCTTCATAGTGGTCTTGGGCGTGTGCGTTTGAAAAAAAAAATCTGCTGTGTTACCCTACATGAAATACAATGGTCCAAACCGAAGCCTGTGAGCTATAAACTAAACACAGACGTTGCTTTTCATGATAATGGAACTGGAGCTGTGGGAGTTGTTCTTCGAAATAGCATTGGAGAAGCAATTGTTGGTGTGGCAAGCCCTTTGTCTCATGTCCTTGATGCGGCTATTACGGAAGCTCTTGCGCCTCGGAAAGGTATTGACCTTCTTGAGTACTCGGGTTGTTCGAATGTTACCACTGAATCAGACTCTCCGGAGATCCCCAAATTATGTAGAGGAGAGATGGAGGTGATTGGTCCTTATGCAGTGATCCTCTCGGATTGCTTTACCCGAGCTCAAATGATTGATGGAGTTTCTTTCTAACATGTCCCAAGAGAAGTGAATCAAGTGGCGCATCATTTAGCTAAATTTTCTTTTGAGAACCATGATCTTAGTTGGAATGGTGACCCTCCCAAATCCCGTTGCCTGATGTACTGAATGATGTAATCCTGTTGACTTCTCAATAAAATGCCATGAGGCAACATGTCAAAAACAAAAGGATCACCTCTAATGTCCGTGTTTCTGTACTAGTATATGCCTGATAGATGGAACATTTTATGGAGACAGGAGGGGTTATGCATATCGTATGCAAGGAACTTCCTACCATATTACCAAGTCAGTACTGGACCTGAGATCTTGTTTTCGTACTTCAATTTAATAAATTGGCTGCATGCATCACTCTGATGCAAAGGCTGGGGGCTATACTCCTTTTAAAAAAAATATTATTACCATGGTAAAGGGGATGTGCCAATACTCCTCTGCTATACAAAAGGCAGTGCAGCTTGTAGTCTCTCGGCATCGCTAGCTTTGCATAACCGCCGACTTGCATAAAACTATGTGCAAGTAACCAACTATGATGGTAGAAAATACGCTACTTTGAAGAGAGTAAAAGTATGGCTAAATCCAGGGGAACAACAAATCAAAAAACTAGCATCAATCAAGATTCAAAAATTCCAAATTTTTGTGACATCAGACATGATCAAATGTTTTAGGTGCAAAATTCCGTACACAACTAACATGCGAGGAGCTCTCAACCAAAAAAAACAAAATGATTGCTCAAAGTTTTGTACACCCTTTTGAGCAGTGATTTTTTTGGTTGAGGGCTCCTTGAATGTTATTTGTGGATAAAATTTTGCAAAAACCTAAAACATTTGACCATCTTTGATGTTGCAAAATTTTGCTTCATACTATTTTTCTCGATTTAGTGTTCACACCCGGGTGTAGGGTACACCCGGGAGTAAAAAAGAACTAATTATTCTGCCTATGTCGTCTTTTGAGCACGGTGACATACATGTCCGGCCTATTTGTGGTACAGAAAGGGGTCGATTTAGGCTTGGCACTGAAAATGCAAAAATGGATAATGCACTGTTGCTGCGACAATTAGCCAGTGTGATACTTATGGATGTACATTTTAGCCTATCAAAACATCTTATATTTTGGAATGGAGGTAGTAGATGGTATATTGTGAACCGAGTCTATCGTTTTATGTTTGAGCTTGAGTCTTTCTGTTTTAGTTGTGCATACATGACAGCGAGAGGGAATTCACAATTTAAGTTTTCGTTGTACTCATGCACGAGGTACGTACTATGCACCGAGACAAAACTAAAACTCACACTTTCTGTTTTCGCTGTACTCATGCATGAGGTACTGAGAGAAAAGTCGCCTCACCAAGAAACCGTTTTGTACGTAGCACTTGCATGCACATGGGATGTCTACTAAACTTTGAACAAGTCCAGTCGAGGCACCGATTACTTCAGTTCCTACATGATATTTGCATGGGGCGCGTGGGACTCTGGCTTGTCACACCCGTTCACCAACTAAGGCTACCAAAACTTGTTTGCAAGACCGAGATAGTGTGAGCTCAGTATGGACAAGGACAACTTTGGCAGGCTCCGGTGGACATGCCCACACTGCAAGCTTCAGGGTTTTTATCTTCAGGAGTTCATCACGGCTCATCTTGCTAGCCATGCCCCGCAAGACGGAGCTGGAGGCGGCGCGCAGGGCGGCGGAGGCGGCTCAGGCGGTGGAGGCTCAGTCGGAGGAGGAGGTGGAGGAGGCTCAGTTGGAGGAGGAAGTGGAGTAAGTGCCTAGCTTATCTAGGTCCCGGGTGGGCATCCTGGATTCCAGTTGTGTGCGACGTGCGAAGTTGGGTCTTCATATAGTAGTCTAGCTTCCTTTTGTTCTGTCGTTTGCAAATGCGAAGTGCTGCTGTTGCATGTGTCGCTGCGGCGGATTCTTCGTATTGGCAATGTATCGCGTGCGTTATTGTTTCATTTTCTTGGTCTTTAGTTAGCGTGCTGGTCATGTAGTCATTTACTCCTTGGTATGTAACTTCTCCGTCATTGGATTGCCATTATGTTTGTTTCCGAGAACTTGTACTCTCTTCTCCCTATTTTACGCTTTCGTTGTACTAGCAAATATGCCCATGCGTCGCATCGAGTGAAAAACTATTATCCCCGCATGGCCGCATCCTCCTACTAAATGAACGCGTTGTTCAAAACTCAAGAATCGGGCTATGGAGATGTGGTAGAGATAAGGAAAAAAAAGCTTTGAATTATATGCTAAATTGATATAAGGACTTTTAAAAGGCAATTGAGGCTATTAGGGCTACGATGTTAACATGGCCTAATTTCATATAAGCATCCACCATTTTTTTTAAGAAAAGGAAGATTACCCCCGGTCTCTGCATCTAGGCGATACATGCAGCTATTTTATTAATTATTCACAAAGACTTTAGTCATATAAGCATCCAGCGTAGTCATTTTTGGTCTTATAAAGGCAGCCTCCATACACTGCAAGCATCAGAGTCGTTGTCGCCAAGTTTGAGGTCCCTCTAGCCTTAAAGTACGTCTCCAACAAATGAACAAATTAAAATTAATTGGTCTCACATATGAGAAAGCGTTGTAGCTGGTGATGTTTATTAATGGATCGATTAGAAGCAAGCCGAACCAAGAAAATCAAACAACACAAAATGATGAGACAAAAAAGCCAAATCATTGTTTGAAAGTTAATTAAAATAAAAAATTAAGAACAAACCAGTACTTAAGAAAGAATTGCAATAATGCAATTAAGGGTTCGTCTCATGTAAACCTTTTTTTACACCGTTTCAGGTTAACATACTCGCCGAGAGCTACCAACTTGATGAGGCTAAATTTGATGCGTGCTCATATGAGCAGCGCATCCGCCTCGCTGCATCACAGGCCTCCCTCCGCCGCCCAAGCTCGCCATCCGGCCACCAATCCCTCCTTTTGCCCTCTGCTTGTTTGATTTCCAAGGTTGCTTGTTGATTTCCTAAGCAAGATGTATATAAACTGGTCTGATTCATCAATGTAATAAAGCGAGGTGGGACTATTTGATGGATGAACGATTGTGGAAGGGCTGATGAAACTTTTGCAACCAAGGATAGACGAATGAATCGTTGATCGATGCTGGCTGCTCCCCAACCGATATATAAAAGGAAGGCACGGTGCAGGCCCATTCAGGGAACCACGAAAAAAATGATAAATTTCAGCCCAACACAAATGAAAGAAACAGTTTTTCGTTGATAAATTAGTCAACTTGTCAAGAAACCTAGCTAGACGATTAGTTTGGTTCATGGCCATCGGTTTGGTTTCCATATATTAAACCATTGAAGCATCGGTCACTTTCAATACAAAACAACTAAGAGCATCTACAGCCGGACCCTTTATATCTTTCTCAAACACCCAAAACATCCGTCTGGTCCAGTAAAAAAAGAGTGATCCAACCGAACCCTCACTTTCTCCCTAAACATCCGTGTTGGGAAAAACCCACTGGCGACATACGCCGAACCGCCCTTCGGCGATGAACGCCGGACGAAGGTAGAAGAAGATGAACAAAATTTTCCAGCGACGAACGCTCGGGCCACCGAACGGCCTGTATGTTGGCTTCTATTCAACTCAACTACTCAAACACACATACATGGAGGTACACACGCACACACGCAGCACAACCCCGGAAAAACACTCACATCGACCGGGCGCATACCACGGTCCCGACCGAGACTACATCTTCCATAGGCCCCTCCCCCTCGGCTCGGCACATACCGTCACCATGGCGTGGCAACAGACCGGCACACTTTACATCAATGCATGGGATGAGCTTTTATAGCCAAGCTACACACACCAGCCCACGCACTCACACGACCCAGCAACCACACCGGCCACTAACCCATGCATGCACCATCACACCCGGCCACTAACTCAATTAACTTGGCCGGCACACACACACACACGCACTAGCTAACAACCTTATCCAGCCGATCTGATCCATAAGCTGAGACATAAGTTTTTTTTTAGGGGTGAAAAACAGTTTATTCATCACCAAAATCCACATGAAGTGGGATACATGAAGGGTCATGGGGGTTTCCAAGCCACATATGACGTCCCGGACCCTGCGAAAGAGCAAATTTAGCTAATCTATGTGCCTCATAGTTTACGGCACGACCCTCCCAAACAAAATTGCAGTTAAACGTAGTAGCACTGAATTTTATTTCGCTAATGATAGTACCATATCGGCCTCTGGTCCCCCTTTGAATGTCCGAGACAACTTGTTTGCAGTCTGAGGCAATGATGAACTGTTGCAGGTTGAGGTCCTCCGCCAAGGCTAAGGCCTCCCGGCAAGCAATTGCCTCCAAAACAGTAGGATCGCATATACCATAAGTGACGAGTGCAGAATTTCCAAGATAGAATCCTTGGTCATCCCTGCAGATAGCAGCAGCAGAGCCTCCCCGCTCGAACCTGACTCCTGCGTCCACATGAATTTTTGCATATCCCATAGGAGGTGCCTTGGGTCTAGCAGCAGGCGACGCATGCGATACCGGTCCCTGGACGGCCCGCGGATTGCTGGTACCAACGATTTCCAAATCTGATATATACCTGTTTACAAACACATGTGTGGATTGAGGGCTCTGGAAAATACCTTCATGTATCGCCTTTCGTCGTGCCGACCAGATAGCCCACAAAGTTACCGCAAGCAACGTGAATTTCTGTTGCGAGCGAGTTTCTATGAGAGTAAACATCCATTGCTTGGCGGAGGGTTCAGAGATTTCCGTGATTTGCTGCACAAGATCACTGTCGCTGAGAGCCCAAGTGCACCTTGAAGCGGTGCATTCGATGAGAGAGTGCCGCCAAGAGTCAGGCGCGCCACAAAGCCCACAGCTGGCTGAATCTGCCATGCGGCGATGCATGCGTACATCATTCGTTGGTAACGAGTGTCTGGAAAGGCGCCACAAGAACATCCTCACCTTAGCCGGAACACTCGTCTTCCACAATCTTTTCCAGCTGTTCTTCTCTGCGTTTGAACTCGAGGTGCCCGCGGTTCCCTCCAGCCATGCTTCTCTTCGCTGCTTCGTTGCTACGAGCATGTTATAAGCTGATTTCACAGTGAATAGGCCATACTTATCATAGTGCCAACTCCAAAAGTCAGGAATATTGCGGGTGCAGAGAGGAATCCCAAGAATAACGGTGGCGTCCATTGGCATGAAAGTTGCATCCACCACCGTTCTGTTCCAAGTTGCAGATGTATGGTCAATTAGTTCCGAGACCAAAGCCGGCGGGTTCTGTACTCGGCTGCCGTATGGGCGAAGCATCTCATCCCCGGGGAGCCAGTTATCGTTCCAGATGTGTGTCGTGTCGCCATTACCCACCCGCCTTATTAAACCCTGCTTTAAGGTATCTCTTCCTTCGATGATTGCCCTCCATATCTGACTAGGGTGGCCCCCGAGGCTAGCCTGCAAGATATCTGAATTTGGAAAGTAAATGCTCTTCAAAAGCCTTGCACTCAAAGTCTCTGGGTTCTGTAACAACCTCCATGCCTGCCTTGCCAACATAGCAAGATTAAACAACTCGAAATCTTTAAAACCCAGACCACCCATACCTTTCGGTTGGGTCATAGTTTGCCAAGAGACCCAATGAGGTTTGCGTTTGCCTTCTTTGCTTCCCCACCAGAATTTTCTTATTAGCATATTGAGGTGTTCACACAATCCTCTTGGGAGCTTGAAGCAAGACATAGAGAAAACTGGCACTGCCTGAGCTACAGATTTAACAAGGACTTCCTTACCTGCTGCTGACATTGTGATTGCAATCCACCCCTGGACTTTGCTCCACAACCGATCCTTAAGATATTTGAAGGCACCATTCTTTGAGTTACCAATGTCAGACGGCATTCCCGAATACTTCTCGTTTAATGTCTCAGTTGGAACATTGAGCAGCTCTTTGATCTCATTCCTCACAGCCTCAGGCACTCCTTTGCTGAAGAAGACTGATGACTTTGCAAAATTTATACGTTGACCAGTTGCCTGACAGTATGTGTCCAGAACCTGGTTTACCTCATTAGCACCCATACTATTAGCCTTGAAGAACAGCAGGCTGTCATCAGCAAATATTAGATGATTAACTGGTGGAGCCGAGGGAGCTACCTGCAAACCACTTAAATTGGATGACTCATTTCTGGATTTAAGGAGGCACGAAAGGCCCTCTGCTGCTAACAAGAACAAGTATGGGGAAATGGGGTCCCCCTGTCTGATTCCACGGGTTGGTGTGAACTCCTGCAATTTATTACCATTGAACATTACAGAGAACTTAACTGTGGTGACAAGATTCATCACTATATCCACCCACCGCACTGTGAAGCCCAGCTTTAGCATTATAGCTCTCAAATATTCCCACTCGACCCTATCATATGCCTTCATCATATCAAGTTTCAGTGCACACGATTGGTGCTTCTTCGCCTTATTTCGCTTCATAAAATGCAGGCATTCATAAGCAGTTATAATGTTGTCGGTGATCAGTCTGCCTGGGACAAAAGCTGACTGCTCCTCAGAAATAATGTCGAGTAAAACTAACTTTAGGCGGTTGGATATTACCTTTGATGCAATCTTGTACAGTACATTGCATAGACTGATCGGTCGAAACTGGGTTAATAGTGTGGGATTTTTAACCTTAGGTATTAGGACTAAAACAGTCTCATTGATACTCGCCGCCGTCTCAGTACCCTCAACAATTTTCAGCACCACTTTGGTGACTTCATCACCACATATCTCCCAATGACGTTGAAAAAAAATGTGCAGGATATCCATCCGGGCCAGGTGCTTTGAGTGGGAACATTTGGAATAAAGCATCCTTGACCTCCTGTTGGGTATACGGCGCGTTAAGCGATTCATTCATTGCTTGGGTGACCTTACGAGGCACAGTGTCCAGAACTTGATTCATGTTTTGGACCCCCTCCGATGTGTACAATTCCTCATAGAAAGCTGTAGTTAGCGACTCCATATCACTTTTATCAGTAGTCATTTGCCCGTCCGGTTTCTGTAAGGATTTGATCTGATTTTTTCTTCTCCTTCTGCTAGCTCTAAGGTGGAAAAAATACGTGTTTCTGTCCCCATGTGCCAGCCACTCCAATCTTGCCCTTTGTCTCCATAGCATTTCTTCTCTGTGATACAATTCCGTGAGGCGATCGACAATTTTAATCTCCAAATGATTGGGACCTGATCTACCTTGAGAGTCGCGTAACTCCTGTAGCTGTCTCCTTAACCGAGAGATCTCCTGCCGAATATTGCCAAAATGAGTGCGATCCCACCTCGATAGATCCCCTGCCAGCACTTGCATTTTGTCCTTTAGCTCTTGGACCGATGAAGCCCCCGTCGCTGTCCATGCAGTCGCGACCACAGCCGGCAGCGCTGGGTCCCTCTCCCAGCATGTTTCGTATTTAAAAGGCCTTGGCCCAAAGCTGCATGCATGCACTTCGCTGTAACGTACGTAAACAGGTACATGATCGGATGTAGCTGCGGTTTTGTGCTCCACCGTAGCTCCCGGATAAGCAATTGACCAGGCAGGATTTGCAACGCCTCTGTCTAGCCTGACTCTAGTAAAGGTTCCTCCGGTGACCTTCTTTCTGAAAGTCCAGCTGTTCCCAATGTATCCTATATCTGAGAGGCCACACGTATCCAAAGCATCTCGGAACAGATCCATCTGTGCCTGACTCCTCCTGCCGACGCCGTCGTGTTCGTGCGCATGGAGGACCTCATTGAAATCCCCCACGACTAGCCAAGGCAAGTCACTCGTTCCGACGATACCCCTCAACATATCCCAGGTTTTATATCGTTCATTGACTTGTGCCTCCCCGTACACAAAAGTAACTCTTGTCCTGTGATCAACCATTGCATCAACAATTGCATCAATGTGGTAATCAGAGTACCCGACAACTTCAAGCTTTATTTCATCATTCCAAAAAATACATAGTCCTCCACTCCTTCCACGACTACTAACAGCAAAACTTTTATTGAAACCTAAAGTGCCCGCTAGATTCTCTACTCGAGAGCCCTCTAATTGAGTTTCGACGATACATGCGATAGAGGGGGCAAGTTGCCTCGTGAGATCACGAAGCTCACGAACTGTCGCGGGTTTGCCAGCCCCGCGACAGTTCCAGCATAGAAGACTCATTGCGCTCGGCGCGACTCCTCAAGGGAGCCCGCCAAACGCGCATCAGAAAGGTTGTTGCTGCTTGTTGCATTCAGGTTTCCTTGTTCAAACATCAACACAGTAGCTTTCGTCCTCTTTGGTTCTTGCTTAGAGGTTGGGCTAGGGGGTACCACCGCAGGGGGTAAAGCCAGAGGAGCTTGACCCGGACTGTTTTTTGCAGCATATTCTGGCACAACCGGCCCCCCAAAGCTGGCTTGTGTTGCTCCACGCTTTCTGTTGCCTTCAGCCCCTACCATATCTATATCATCGTTAAGACTGGGATCATCCCGTCCCATGTATTCTGTGCTTTCATGCTGGCCTGCACCCCTTTGATTGGCACCACGGCCTGCTCCACGGCCAGCTCTGCCTCTACCTCTACCACCACCTGATGCCCTGTCAGCTCCAGGTCCTCGCCCTGGCCCCTTGAACCAATCAGCTCGAAGATTTTTAAAAACTAGTGCAGATGGAGGATGAATCCCGTTGCCACATTCTTTATATAAGTGACCTAACATACCACAGACGGCGCACCAGTCGGGCAGTCGTTCATATTTGACCCTGAAGATCTCCCTCTTCTTCTTAATCACCAAAGAAACAGCGTTCCTGAGAGGTTTTGTGACATCCACCTTGACACGCACCCTGAAAAAATTGCCTTCAAAATCTTGGGATTTGGGTTCAGCATAGATGAAGTCTCCGACTGTCCCAGCAAGGGATTTGATCAGGACAAAAAACAGTTCCGGGAGGTCGTGGATCTGAATCCACATCTCAATCTTGTTCAAGCTAATCGATGACGGTCTGGTGATTCCATCATATGGCTCGATGACGACCGCCTTGCCTTTGAAGGTCCATGGCCCGTCTTCAATTACTCGCTCCCAATCCCCGAGGCAAGAGAACTTCAGGGTGTATAGGTTATCCTCCAGGGGACGAAATTTAACTTCCTGAGCAAGATCCCAGGCAACCCTCATGTTGCGGAAGAACCAATACTGACTATACGGCCTGTCGCTGTGCACACGAGCAATTGCCATCCAACGAGCAGCTTCCTCCGGTAAATCACCGTCCTCCACAACTATGTCCACCAAGTCATCCTCCTTCAACCCTAGCTCCTTCATCATTGATTCCATGTCGCTCATCGTCGCTCCAGAAGCCGACGTCGAGCCCTCCATCGTATCTCTTGCCCGAGAAACTACGGATTCCGCGGGCGGGATGTTCCCAAAACCGGTCTCCAGTCTGCCGCAGCGCCAGCCACCCCGAGGGCGTCGGCGAACGGTGGTAGGGGAGCGGTGGGGATCGCGATCTCCACGTCGGGCGCGCCGCCGCCGGGAGGAAGAGAAACCCTAACTAGAGGGGACGTACCCGAAACGGCAGAGCTGAGACATAAGTATGGTCTCATTCACATGACGTCATCCCCTGTTGTTGCAGCCCGGTTGAGTCCCCCCTTTGACTTGTTTCGTCCACTGGGCCAGCTTCTAGTTTGGGCTGGTTTTAGTTGTTGTTTTCCGGTTTGGACCGTCAGTTTTTGGTTGTTGCTTACCAGTTTTGGATGTCTGTTGTACACGCACGCGCAGAGAAGCCCAAAAAAATTGCATCGCACGATCGAGTTGCTTCTACCTTGGTTTTCTTTCTCTGTTAGTACGATTTGTGCTTGGCTGGGATTGTTTTTTTGCCAGCAGCAGCGTTGCCACAAGCAACGTCCGGCCTAAGTTTTTCCTTTGTATAATTTTTCTAATGTGCAGTTCTCTACCAGTTTTCTGTTTGGTTTTTATGCTTCTTATAGAAAATGTTGAAGTTTTTTTATTTTTCCTGTTTAAGTTTTTCTATTTTTCATGCTCCTTGTAGAAAAAAATGAAATATATATATTTTTTACATTTGTTATGATATTTCACAAAAAGTGTTCTCACATATAAAAAAATCCTATCATGTATTAAAAATATAAAGATGCATTTGAAAATGTATAATATCATTAAACAACATTCATTATGTATTAAAAATGTTTTAAAATGTATTTGCCTCGCCGTCTCCAAATCGGATGCCCTGTGCGTCGAGCAGAGGTGCGGAGCGGGAGGCTCGTCCACGGCCATCTCGTTCGCCAAAGGCTTTGAGCTTGTCGTCCCCGTCTCCTCCTCCTCCTCTGCGCCACCGATTCAAACAGTGCAAATGGGAGACAAAAGAAATGCAAAAATAAATGTGTCTGTGTGGATATACATCGAAGAACCATTGTTGCTGTGGAGATCTTGCAGAAAACCCCCATAATTTTTTTTAAATGGCAGTTGACTACAGAACACTGTGTTTAGTCTAAAAACACATAGAGAAAGCATTTTGGGGGTCTGTCCTTGTAAAAAAAATGAGATTAAAAAAAGGGTCACTAAAAAAACTAATGCGCCTACTACAAAAAAGGAGACAAAAAAGGAAAATAAATATAGTTGTGTGTTCACTAAGGAGTAACAACTAGGGGCTCTCAAGTTAGTTGGCGCTTGGTTGCAAAATTTTAGCTTCAAAAAGATACAGAAAAAAGTGTTTGTGAAATATAAACCATCGAATCAAAAAAGGTTGGACTTGCAAAAAAAGAGGCATGAACACAAAGAATCATAGTTGCAAGTCAAAAAGAAAAATGGTGGACTCCGTAAGATCACAAAACACAAAAAATGCAAATAATGACACTTTACTTGCAAGTGGCAACAAACAAACAAAATATGATCCCACAGTTTCTAATCGACCCTCGACTGGCAAGTGGCATGAAACAAGAAAACCCAGTTGCAAAGTTGACCATTGACTTGAACTGGAATCAACAAAAAAATGTTGCAAGCCGAATGTCCACATGCAAGTGGGCATCAAAATAAAAAAACCAGTTGCAAGTCGAGTGTCCACTTGCAAGTGGCATGAAAAAACAAATGAACCAGTTGCAGGGGGAATGTCGACTTTCAAGTGGCATCAAACCAGAAAGACCTAGTTGCAAGTCGATGGTATATTTAGAGGTGGCATGCGGGCCCCCACAGTAGCAAGTCAATGGTGGACTTGCAACTAGGGCAATTACAAAAGTACGGACAAAAAACAGACTAGTTACGAGTCAATGGTGGACTTGCAATTAGGGCAATTACAAAAGTACAGACAAAAAACAAACATGTTGTTAGTCGATGGTGGACTTGCAACTAGGTCAATTACAAAGTACAAAAAAATGAGTTTGCAAGTCGATGGTAGAGTTGCAAGTGGCATGCGGGCACCCACATTTGTGAGTCAATGGTGGACTTGCAACTAGGGCAAAAACAAACTACAAAATAAGCCGAGTTGCAAGTTGCAAGAGGCATCGAGTAAACAACCCTAGTTGCGAGCCGATGGTCTACTTGCAAGTGGCATGCAGACACCCACAGTTGCGAGTCGATGTTGGACTTGCAACTAGGGCAATTATAAAACTACAAAACAAAACAGACCAGTTGCTAGTCGAGTGTCTATTTGCAAGTGGGATGCAGGCCCCCCACAATTGTGAGTCGATGGTGGACTTGCAACTAGGGCAATTGCAAAAAGTACATACAAAAAATAGACCAGTTGCGAGTCAAGGGTCTATTTGCAAGTGGCATGCGAGCCCCCACAGTTGCGAGTCAATGGTTGACTTGCAACTAGGGCAATTGCAAAAACTACATACAAAGAGCTGAGTTGCAAGTTGATGGTCGAGTTGCAAGTGGCATCGAGTAAATAACCCTAGTTGCGAGTCGATGTTCTACTTCCAAGTGCCATGCGGGCCCCCACAGTTGCGAGTCGATGGTTGACTTGCAACTAGGGCAATTGCAAAAACTACATACAAAAAGCTGAGTTGCAAGTTGATGGTCGAGTTGCAAGTGGCATCGAGTAAATAACCCTAGTTGCGAGTCAATGTTCTACTTGCAAGTGGCATGCGGGCACCTGTTGGAAATATGCCCTAGAGGCAATAATAAAATGGTTATTATTATATTTCTTTGTTCATGATAATTGTCTATTATTCATGCTATGATTGTGTTATCCGGAAATTGTAATACATGTGTGAATACATAGACCACAACGTGTCCCTAGTAAGCCTCTAGTTGACTAGCTCGTTGATCAACAGATAGTCATGGTTTCCTGACTATGGACATTGGATGTCATTGATAACGGGATCACATCATTAGGAGAATGATGTGATGGACAAGACCCAATCCTAAGCATAGCACAAAAGATCGTGTAGTTTGTTTGCTAGAGCTTTTCCAATGTCAAGTATCATTTCCTTAGACCATGAGATCATGCAACTCCCGGATGCCGTAGGAATGCTTTGGGTGTACCAAACGTCACAACGCAACTGGGTGACTATAAAGGTGCACTACGGGTATCTCCGAAAGTGTTTGTTGGGTTGGCACGGATCGAGACTGGGATTTGTCACTCCGTATGACGGAGAGGTATCTCTGGGCCCACTCGGTAATGCATCATCATAATGAGCTCAATGTGACTAAGGAGTTAGCCACGGGATCATGCATTACGGTACGAGTAAAGTGACTTGCCGGTAACGAGATTGAACAAGGTATTGGGATACCGACGATCGAATCTCGGGCAAGTAACGTACCGATTGACAAAGGGAATTGTATACGGGATTGATTGAATCCTCGACATCGTGGTTCATCCGATGAGATCATCGTGGAACATGTAGGAGCCAACATGGGTATCCAGATTCCGCTGTTGGTTATTGACCGGAGAGGCGTCTCGGTCATGTCTGCATGTCTCCCGAACCCGTAGGGTCTACACACTTAAGGTTCGGTGACGCTAGGGTTGTAGAGATATTAGTATGCGGAAATCCGAAAGTTGTTCGGAGTCCCGGATGAGATCCCGGACGTCACGAGGAGTTCCAGAATGGTCCGGAGGTGAAGAATTATATATAGGAAGTCCAGTTTCGGCCACTGGGAAAGTTTCGGGGGTTATCGGTATTGTACCGGGACCACCGGAAGGGTCCCGGGGGTCCACCGGGTGGGGCCACCTGTCCCGGAGGTCCCCATGGGCTGAAGTGGGAGGGGAAACAGCCCCTAGTGGGCTGGGGCGCCCCCCTTGGGCCTCCCCCTGCGCCTAGGGTTGGAAACCCTAGGGGTGGGGGCGCCCCACTTGGCTTGGGGGGCAAGCCACCCCCCTTGGCCCCCCCCCCTCAGATGGGATTTCCAGGGGGCCGGCGCCCCCCCCCCAAGGGCCCCTATAAATAGTTGGGGGGAGGGAGGGCAGCAACACCACAGCCCCTGGCGCCTCCCTCTCCCCCTGCAACACCTCTCCCTCCCGCTTGCGCTTGGCGAAGCCCTGCCGGGATCCCCGCTACTTCCACCACCACGCCGTCGTGCTGTTGGATATCCATCAACCTCTCCTTCCCCCTTGCTGGATCAAGAAGGAGGAGACGTCGCTGCTCCGTACGTGTGTTGAACGCGGAGGTGTCGTCCATTCGGCGCTCGGTCATCGGTGATTTGGATCACGACGAGTACGACTCCATCAACCCCGTTCATTAGAACGCTTCCGCTCGCGATCTATAAGGGTACGTAGATACACTCCTTCCCTCTCGTTGCTAGTAGACTCCATAGATGGATCTTGGTGATGCATAGAAAATTTTAAAATTCTGCTACGATCCCCAACAGTGGTATTAGAGCCAGGCCTATGCGTAGTTACTATGCACGAGTAGAACACAAAGCAGTTGTGGGCGTAGATGTTGTCAATTTTTCTTGCCACTACTAGTCTTATCTTGTTTCGGCGGTATTGTGGGATGAAGCGGCCCGGACCGACCTTACACGTACGCTTACGTGAGACAGGTTCCACCGACTGACATGCACTAGTTGCATAAGGTGGCTAGCGGGTGTCTGTCTCTCCCACTTTAGTCGGAACGGATTCGATGAAAAGGGTCCTTATGAAGGGTAAAGAGAAATTGGCATATCACGTTGTGGTTTTACGTAGGTAAGAAACGTTCTTGCTAGAAACCTATAGAAGCCACGTAAAAACTTGCAACAACAATTAGAGGACGTCTAACTTGTTTTTGCAGCATGTGCCTTGTGATGTGATATGGCCAGAAGATGTGATGAATGATATATGTGATGTATGAGATTGATCATATTCTTGTAATAGGAATCACGACTTGCATGTCGATGAGTATGACAACCGGCAGGAGCCATAGGAGTTGTCTTTATTTTTTGTATGACCTGCGTGTCATTGAATAACGCCATGTAAATTACTTTACTTTATTGCTAAACGCGTTAGCCATAGAAGTAGAAGTAATCGTTGGCGTGACAACTTCATGAAGACACGATGATGGAGATCATGGTGTCATGTCGGTGACGAAGATGATCATGGCGCCCCGAAGATGGAGATCAAAGGAGCAAAATGATATTGGCCATATCATGTCACTATTTGATTACATGTGATGTTTATCATGTTTTGCATCTTATTTGCTTAGAAAGACGGTAGTAAGTAAGATGATCCCTTATAATAATTTCAAGAAAGTGTTTCCCCTAACTGTGCACCATTGCAAAGGTTCGTTGTTTCAAAGCACCACGTGATGATCGGGTGTGATAGATTCTAATGTTCGCATACAACGGGTGTTGACGAGCCTAGCATGTACAGACATGGCCTCGGAACACACGCAATACACTTAGGTTGACTTGACGAGCCTAGCATGTACAGACATGGCCTCAGAACACGGAAGACCGAAAGGTCGAGCATGAGTCGTATAGAAGATACGGTCAACATGGAGATGTTCACCGATCTTGACTAGTCCGTCTCACGTGATGATCGGACACGGCCTAGTTAACTCGGATCATGTTTCACTTAGATGACTAGAGGGATGTCTATCTGAGTGGGAGTTCATTGAATAATTTGATTAGATGAACTTAATTATCATGAACTTAGTCTAAAATCTTTACAATGTGTCTTGTAGATCAAATGGCCCACGTTGTCCTCAACTTCAACGCGTTCCTAGAGAAAACCAAGCTGAAAGATGATGGCAGCAACTATACGGACTGGGTCCGGAACCTGAGGATCATTCTCATAGCTGCCAAGAAAGATTATGTCCTAGAAGCACCGCTAGGTGAAGCACCCATCCCAGAGAACCAAGACGTTATGAACGCTTGGCAATCACGTGCTGATGATTACTCCCTCGTTCAGTGCGGCATGCTTTACAGCTTAGAACCGGGGCTCCAAAAGCGTTTTGAGAAACATGGAGCATATGAGATGTTCGAAGAGCTGAAAATGATTTTCCAAGCTCATGCCCGGGACGAGAGATATGAAGTCTCCTACAAGTTCTTCAGTTGTAAAATGGAGGGAAATAGTTCTGTCAGTGAGCACATACTTAGAATGTCTGGGTTACACAACCGCTTGTCTCAGCTGGGAGTGAATCTCCCGGATGACGCAGTCATTGACAGAATCCTTCAGTCGCTTCCACCAAGCTACAAGAGCTTTGTGATGAACTTCAATATGCAGGGGATGGAAAAGACCATTCCTGAGGTATATTCAATGCTGAAATCAGCAGAGGTGGAGATCAAAAAGGAACATCAAGTGTCGATGGTGAATAAAACCACTAAGTTCAAGAAAGGCAAGGGTAAGAAGAACTTCAAGAAAGACGGCAAGGGAGTTGCCGCGCCCGGTAAACCAGTTGTCGGGAAGAAGCCAAGGAATGGACCCAAGCCTGAGACTGAGTGCTTTTATTGCAAGGAAAGTGGTCACTGGAAGCGGAACTGCCCCAAATACTTAGCGGACAAGAAGGCCGGCAACACCAAAGGTATATGTGATATACATGTAATTGATGTGTACCTTACCAGTACTCGTAGTAGCTCCTGGGTATTTGATACCGGTGCGGTTGCTCATATTTGTAACTCAAAATAGGAGCTGCGGAATAAGCGGAGACTGGCGAAGGACGAGGTGACGATGCGCGTCGGGAATGGTTCCAAGGTCGATGTGATCGCCGTCGGCACGCTACCTCTGCATTTACCTACGGGATTAGTTTTAAACCTCAATAATTGTTATTTAGTGCCAGCTTTGAGCATGAACATTGTATCTGGATCTCGTTTAATTCGAGATGGCTACTCATTTAAATCCGAGAATAATGGTTGTTCTATTTATATGAGAGATATGTTTTATGGTCATGCCCCGCTAGTCAATGGTTTATTCTTGATGAATCTCGAACGTGATGTTACACATATTCATAGTGTGAATACCAAAAGATGTAAAGTTGATAACGATAGTCCCACATACTTGTGGCACTGCCGCCTTGGTCACATTGGTGTCAAACGCATGAAGAAGCTCCATGCAGATGGACTTTTGGAGTCTCTTGATTACGAATCATTTGACACGTGCGAACCATGCCTCATGGGTAAGATGACCAAGACTCCGTTCTCCGGAACAATGGAGCGAGCAACCAACTTATTGGAAATCATACATACTGATGTGTGCGGTCCAATCAGTGTTGAGGCTCGCGGTGGCTATCGTTATGTTCTCACTCTCACTGATGATTTAAGTAGATATGGGTATGTCTACCTAATGAAACACAAGTCTGAAACCTTTGAAAAGTTCAAGGAATTTTAGAGTGAGGCTGAGAATCAACGTGACAGGAAAATAAAGTTCCTGCGATCAGATCGTGGAGGGGAATATTTAAGTCATGAATTTGGCACACACTTAAGGAAATGTGGAATTGTTTCACAACTCACGCCGCCTGGAACACCTCAGCGAAATGGTGTGTCCGAACGTCGTAATCGCACTCTATTGGATATGGTGCGATCTATGATGTCTCTTACCGATCTACCGCTCTCATTTTGGGGCTATGCTTTAGAGACTGCCGCATTCACTTTAAATAGGGCTCCGTCGAAATCCGTTGAGACGACACCGTATGAATTATGGTTTGGGAAGAAACCTAAGCTGTCATTTCTAAAAGTTTGGGGATGCGATGCTTATGTCAAGAAACTTCAACCTGAAAAGCTCGAACCCAAGTCGGAAAAATGCGTCTTCATAGGATACCCTAAGGAAACCATTGGGTATACCTTCTACCTCAGATCCGAAGGCAAGATCTTTGTTGCCAAGAACGGGTCCTTTCTGGAGAAAGAGTTTCTCTCGAAAGAATTAAGTGGGAGGAAAGTTGAACTTGATGAGGTGATAGTCGCCCCTTCCGAACCGGAAAGTAGCGCAGCACGGGAAGATGTTCCTGTGGTGCCTACACCGACTGGGAGGAAGTTAATGATGATGATCATGAAGCTTCGGATCAAGCTACTGCTGAACTTCGAAGGTCCACAAGGACACGTTCCGCACCAGAGTGGTACGGCAACCCTGTCCTGGAAATCATGTTGTTGGACAACGGTGAACCTTCGAACTATGAAGAAGCGATGGTGGGCCCGGATTCCGACAAATGGCTAGAAGCCCTGAAATCCGAGATAGGATCCATGTATGAAAACGAAGTATGGACTTTGACTGACTTGCCCGATGATCGGCGAGCCATAGAAAATAAATGGATCTTTAAGAAGAAGACAGACGCGGATGGTAATGTGACCATCTATAAGGCTCGACTTGTCGCTAAGGGTTATCGACAAGTTTAAGGGGTTGACTATGATGAGACTTTCTCACCCGTAGCGAAGCTGAAGTCCGTCCGAATCATGTTAGCAATTGCCGCATTCTATGATTATGAGATATGGCAAATGGACGTCAAAACGGCATTCCTTAACGGCTTTCTTAAGGAAGAATTGTATATGATGCAGCCAGAAGGTTTTGTCGATCCTAAGAATGCTAACAAGGTATGCAAGCTCCAGCGCTCCATTTATGGGCTGGTGCAAGCATCTCGGAGTTGGAACATTCGTTTTGATGAGATGATCAAAGCGTTTGGGTTTACACAGACTTATGGAGAAGCCTGTGTTTACAAGAAAGTGAGTGGGAGCTCTGTAGCATTTCTCTTATTATATGTGGATGACATACTATTGATGGAAAATGATATAGAATTCTTGGAAAGTATAAAGGCCTATTTGAATAAGTGGTTTTCAATGAAGGACCTTGGAGAAGCTGCTTATATATTAGGCATCAAGATCTATAGAGATAGATCAAGACGCCTCATTGGTCTTTCACAGAGTACGTACCTTGACAAGATATTGAAGAAGTTAAATATGGATCAGTCCAAGAAGGGGTTCTTGCCTGTATTGCAAGGTGTGCAATTGAGCACGGCTCAATGCCCGACCACGGCAGAAGATAGAGAAAAGATGAGTGTCATCCCCTATGCCTCGGCCATAGGGTCTATTATGTATGCCATGCTGTGTACCAGACCTGATGTAAACCTTGCCGTAAGTTTGGTAGGAAGGTACCAAAGTAATCCCGGCATGGAACACTGGACAGCGGTCAAGAATATCCTGAAGTACCTGAAGAGGACTAAGGATATGTTTCTCGTTTATGGAGGTGACGAAGAGCTCGTCGTAAAGGGTTACGTCGATGCTAGCTTCGACACAGATCTGGATGACTCGAAGTCACAAACCGGATACGTGTATATTTTGAATGGAGGGGCAGTAAGCTGGTGCAGTTGCAAGCAAAGCGTCGTGGCGGGATCTACATGTGAAGCGGAGTACATGGCGGCCTCAGAGGCAGCACAGGAATCAGTCTGGATAAAGGAGTTCATTACCGACCTAGGGGTGATTCCCAATGCGTCAGACCCGATGACTCTCTTCTGTGACAACACTGGAGCTATTGCCCTTGCCAAGGAGCCCAGGTTTCACAGGAAGACCAGGCATATCAAGCGTCGCTTCAACTCCATTCGTGAAAGTGTTCAAAATGGAGACATAGATATTTGTAAAGTACATACGGACCTGAATGTAGCAGATCCGTTGACTAAACCTCTCCCTAGGGCAAAACATGATCAACACCAGAACTCTATGGGTGTTCGATTCATCACAATGTAACTAGATTATTGACTCTAGTGCAAGTGGGAGACTGTTGGAAATATGCCCTAGAGGCAATAATAAAATGGTTATTATTATATTTCTTTGTTCATGATAATTATCTATTATTCATGCTATGATTGTGTTATCCGGAAATCGTAATACATGTGTGAATACATAGACCACAACGTGTCCCTAGTAAGCCTCTAGTTGACTAGCTCGTTGATCAACAGATAGTCATGGTTTCCTGACTATGGACATTGGATGTCATTGATAACGGGATCACATCATTAGGAGAATGATGTGATGGACAAGACCCAATCCTAAGCATAGCACAAAAGATCGTGTAGTTCGTTTGCTAGAGCTTTTCCAATGTCAAGTATCATTTCCTTAGACCATGAGATCGTGCAACTCCCGGATGCCGTAGGAATGCTTTGGGTGTACCAAACGTCACAACGCAACTGGGTGACTATAAAGGTGCACTACGGGTATCTCCGAAAGTGTTTGTTGGGTTGGCACGGATCGAGACTGGGATTTGTCACTCCGTATGACGGAGAGGTATCTCTGGGCCCACTCGGTAATGCATCATCATAATGAGCTCAATGTGACTAAGGAGTTAGCCACGGGATCATGCATTACGGTACGAGTAAAGTGACTTGCCGGTAACGAGATTGAACAAGGTATTGGGATACCGACGATCGAATCTCGGGCAAGTAACGTACCGATTGACAAAGGGAATTGTATACGGGATTGATTGAATCCTCGACATCGTGGTTCATCCGATGAGATCATCGTGGAACATGTAGGAGCCAACATGGGTATCCAGATCCCGCTGTTGGTTATTGACCGGAGAGGCATCTCGGTCATGTCTGCATGTCTCCCGAACCCGTAGGGTCTACACACTTAAGGTTCGGTGACGCTAGGGTTGTAGAGATATTAGTATGTGGAAATCCGAAAGTTGTTCGGAGTCCCGGATGAGATCCCGGACGTCACGAGGAGTTCCGGAATGGTCCGGAGGTGAAGAATTATATATAGGAAGTCCAGTGTCGGCCACCGGGAAAGTTTCGGGGGTTATCGGTATTGTACCGGGACCACCGGAAGGGTCCCGGGGGTCCACCGGGTGGGGCCACCTGTCCCGGAGGGCCCCATGGGCTGAAGTGGGAGGGGAACTAGCCCCTAGTGGGCTGGGGCGCCCCCCTTGGGCCTCCCCCTGCGCCTAGGGTTGGAAACCCTAGGGTGGGGGGCTCCCCACTTGGCTTGGGGGGCAAGCCACCCCCTTGGCCGCCCTCCCCCTCAGATGGGATCTCCAGGGGGCCGCGCCCCCCCAGGGCCCCTATAAATAGTGGGGGGGAGGGAGGGCAGCAACACCACAGCCCCTGGCGCCTCCCTCTCCCCCTGCAACACCTCTCTCTCCCGCTTGCGCTTGGCGAAGCCCTGCCGGGATCCCCGCTACTTCCACCACCACGCCGTCGTGCTGCTGGATCTCCATCAACCTCTCCTTCCCCCTTGCTGGATCAAGAAGGAGGAGACGTCGCTGCTCTGTACGTGTGTTGAACGCGGAGGTGCCGTCCGTTCGGCGCTCGGTCATCGGTGATTTGGATCACGACGAGTACGACTCCATCAACCCCGTTCATTAGAACGCTTCCGCTCGCGATCTACAAGGGTATGTAGATACACTCCTTCCCTCTCGTTGCTAGTAGACTCCATAGATGGATCTTGGTGATGCATAGAAAATTTTAAAATTCTGCTACGATCCCCAACAGCACCCACAGTTGCGAGTCAATGGTGGACTTGCAACTAGGGCAATTAAAAAACTACAAAACAAAAATAGACCAGTTGCGAGTGGAGGGTCCATTTGCAAGTGGCATGCGGGCCCCCATAGTTGCGAGTCGATGGTGGACTTGCAAGTAGGGCAATTGCAAACAACAATAAAAAATCCGAGTTGCAAGTTGATGGTCGAGTTGCAAGTGGCATCGAGTAAACAACCCTAGTTGTGAGTTGATGGTCTACTTGCAAGTGGCATGCGGGCACCCACAGTTGCGATTCGATGGTGGACTTGCAACTAGAGCAATTACAAAACTACAAAAAAACAACAGACCAGTTGCGAGTCGAGGGTCTATTTGTAATTGGCATGCGGGCCCTCCACAGCTGCGAGTCAATGATGGACTTGCAATTAGGGCAATTGCAAAAACTACCTACAGAAAACAAACCAGTTGCAAGTGGCATCGAGTAAAACAACCCTAGTTGCGAGTCGATGGTCTACTTGCAACTGGCATGCGGGCACCCACAGTTGCGGTTCGATGGTGGACTTACAAGGAGGACAATTACAAAAGTAAAAAAAACAGACCAGTTTCGAGTCGATGGTCTATTTGCAAGTAGACCATTTGCTAGTGGACGGTCAAGCTGCAAGTGGCATCGAGTAAACACCCCCAACAACCAACACAACAACAACCAAGAACAAGAACAAGAACAAAAACAACATACAACAACACAAAAGAGCAGTTGCAAGTCGGTGGTCTACTTGCAAGTGGCATGCGGGCCCTCGCAGTTGCGAGACGATTGTGGACATGCTACCGGGGCAATTACGAAGCAGCACACAAAAATTGGCTAGTTGCAAGTCCAGGGTTGAGTTGCAACTAACATCGAGTAACCACCCAAAGTTGCAAGTCGATGATCCGCTTGCAAGTGACATGCGGGCCCCACAGTTGCTTGTATTCCATCGACGTTGACAACCCTTCCCCCAACCCCTAGTTGCGGTTGCATCATATGTCCTGCAGTTGCACTAGGGTGTGCTGAGTTGCAAATTGCTCTGGGTTGGAGCGGTTGCAACTACAACAAAAAGACCTAACAAAAAAATTGGAACTGATTTCATCGGTGCCGACAGCTATCCCCCGACCTCTAGTTGCGGTCACATTATATGTTCCGTAGTTGCGGTTGGAGCAGTCGCAACTACAACAAAAAGACCTAACAACAAGAAAAAAAAAGACCAGTCACGAGTCGATGGTCTACATGCAAGTGGCATGCGGGGCACCCACAAAATTGTGGACTTGCAACTAGGGCAATTAGAAAAGTAGAAAATAAGACCAGTTGCGAGTCGAGGGTCTATTTGCAAGTGGCATGCGGGCCCCCACAGTTGCGAGTCGATGGTTGACTTGCAACTAGGGCAATTGCAAACAACAACAAAAAAGCCGAGTTGCAAGTTGTTAGTCGAGTAGCAACTGGCATCGAGTAAACAACCCTAGTTGCGAGTCGATGGTCTACTTGCAAGTGGTATGCGGGCACCCACAATTGCGAGTCGATGTTGGACTTTGCAACTAGGGCAATTACAAAACTAGAAAAAAAACAGACCAGTTGCGAGTCGATGGTGGACTTGCAACTAGGGCAATTACAGAACTACAAAAAAGAATAGACCAGTTGCGAGTCGAGGGTATATTTGCAAGTGGGATGCAGGCCCCCTACAGTTGTGAGTCGATGGTTGACTTGGAACTAGGGCAATTGCAAAAACTACATGCAAAAAATAGACCAGTTACGAGTCGAGGATCAATTTGCAAGTGGTATGCGGGCCCCCATAGTTGCGAGTCCATGGTTGACTTGCAACTAGGGCAATTGCAAAAGAACAACAAAAGGCCGAGTTGCAAGTTGATGGTTGAGTTGCAAGTGGCATCGAGTAAACAACCCTAGTTGTGAGTCGATGTTCTACTTGCAAGTGGCATGCGGGCACCCACAGTTGCGAGTCGATGGTGGACTTGCAACTAGGGCAATTACAAAACTACAAAACAAAAACAGAAAGCAAAACAAAACATATGTGATATCAACAACCCCTTCTGGAGCCAAGTTCAATGGTTGAACAAATTTCTTCGGGATTTTCTATGTGATATCAACAAATACAAACAAAACGGAAAAAGGTGAAAACTGTGTTAGGAAATAAGAGGAAAAAAGCAAAACATATTTGCAATAAAGACAAAATGACAGAAACATAAACCTCTCGTTGCTATGCATCTCCTTGATAGTTCTTGCATGTGCGTAGATTTTTTTTTTGTTTTCCATGCAACGTTTCCCAACACATGCAACTGGCCCTGACAACTTTCCTTCCAACCCAGACCCCCGGTTGTGCTTGGGTGTGCTGAGTTGCGATTGCGCTGGGGTTTGGGTGGCTGCAACTACAACAACAAAAAAACCTAACAAACAGAAAATGGAAACCGATTTCATCGATGTCGACAGCCCTCCGCCCGACCCCCGGTTGCGGTCATGTTATATGTCTTGCAATTGCGCTTGGGTGTGCCGAGTTGCGATTGCGCTCGGGTTGGGGCGGTTGCAAGTACAAAAAAAAATGGAACCGATTTCATCGGCGCCGACAGCCCTCCGCCCCGACCCTCGGTTGTGCTTGGGTGTGCTGAGTTGTGATTGCGCTCGGGTTGGGGCGGTTGCAACTACAACAACAGAAAACCCCTAACAAAAAGAAATGGAAACCGATTTCATCGACACCGACAAACCCTCCCCCCGACGCCCGGTTACGCTTGGGTGTGCTAAGTTGCAGTTACGCTCAGGGGGAGGGTTGTACTAACAAAAAAACTAAGAAAAAAAATGTTGTCACCGGCCACCTTAAAGTTCAACCCAGACACCTGCTTAAACTTATTCCTTGCAGTGCATGGAATGTTCTGTTGACAAAACAAAAAAAAAAGAAAAAGGAAAAACATGAAATATATCAAAAAAAGAAAAAAATGCTTTCATGTTAATAAAATGACGGCAAGAAAAAACAATTAAGAAAAGAAGAAAAAAGATTACCGCTGAAGCTTCAGAGTCATCACGGATAACAATGTGAAAACTCTGCTCGTTATCGCTCCCACCATGCGAATGGCAGATTGGGCACACCATCCTACATATACGGGGAAAACACAAAAACATGACCTTGGGATGAATTAGAACAAGGAAAAGGTATTACACAAAAATGTGATGTAGAAGAAAACAAAACAAAAATCAATAAAAAAGTTAAGGTCTGCATTCCCATAACAAAAAAAACAAAGAAAGGGCATGACACTACAGTACTGGAGGCCGCTGATATAAATGTTGGAGCAATGTGCAGCAGCCAGGATTCTCTTGCTTGCCCAAAAAAAGAAAAAATTGAAGCCACTCCGTCAGCAATAGATTTGCTCATAAAAAACTAGCAGATCCTATTCTAGGCAGGCCTGGGCTTTTGCGTCAAAAACAGTCCGGGCCGGACTGCAAAGACAAAAAAAAGGGGCCGGGTCGCGAGCCGAACACCAGATGGGCACGCACACGTCGCTACGAAGCTCTCCACGTTGACAAACACGAATCGCGACGCAGCTAGATCCGATGGTTGGAAAAGTGAATGAGACCAATCTATTTCTCATTCGAATGAGTTTTAGCAAAACCGTATATATAAATGTAACGTATACTCTCTTTTTTTTGCAAAAAGGCATAAGGGCACGACACTATAATTGGAATACTCCGCGTAATGAAGTGTTATACTTGAAATACTAGATTAGCAAAGTTGGACATTAAATTATATAAAAAACTCCAAACTATGGAAACAAATATCTTGATCACATAAAGCAAAGTTTTGTTTTGACAATAGATCGGACGGTATCCTTGTTAATGATGTACCGCACTTTGTGGTGAATTTTATGAACGATTGTAGCATTTCTTTTGATTAATTAATATATGAGGTGGTGTTAAAAAAGCTAAATTATTTATGGAAAAAGTAAACTAATAAAGTGTATTGATTGAGTTACAGAAGCAATTGCCGCAAAAAAAAAGTTACAGAAGCAAGAATTAGAAGAAAAAAACAGAATTATAGAGGCACGCACGATAGAGAGGTTGATGCATGAATCGTTGTTCTATATATTTTTTCTTTCATTCTCTAGTTATCTATACTAGTATTGTAGGGGCGTGGTGGCTGGGCCTATTGACTGATATTCAAAAGAAAAAAAATTGATCGATAGCTTGGGACCTGGCTGTATTTGTGCCTCGCTCGCACGCGTGACCGTGTCGCTCAGCGCTGGGTGAAGGGGCCGCCAGATGGGCCGCGCTTGAGTAGCTCTAGCCGGTGTCCATCTGCTTTTTTTACCGGTGTCACAGCCGTATATGCGCCGTATGTATAGGGTAATTATACAGAATTTACCCGGTGTCCTGTGACACCGGTTGGCGCTACGTAGGTCCGCCCCTGTTTACATCAATGGGCAACGCTGAGCGCCGGCGCACCGGTCGCATCCTAGCCATTGGATCTCATGTCCCTCAGCCGTAGGATTCCTATCTCTTTGCTTCTTCCACCTCTCGATGTCCCTCTGTCGCCGTAAAACATCCCGCAGGCGTCACGCGCCATGGTCCCCCCCTCCCCGTCCCGCCCCCGGCTGCACTCGCCGTCCTCTTCCCCCGCCACCCCTGTCTCCGGTCGTCCTCACCGGCCACCGCCCCGTCGCCGGTCGTCCTCAACAGCTGTAAAAGAGATGTTTGCATCTCTTTGTAGCGTCCTTTCCAGCATGGATGGTCGCCCTCGCCGCGTTCCAGCAACCGCCTGCAAGCTTGCAGCACTCGACGCCGCTCATCATCGCCGAACCGATGGTCGCAGTTCATAGCTCTGGCCAGTTCACCGGTTGCAGCACCTCACCTTCGCCAACGGTTTCCGGCATGGTCGCCGTTGCAAAAACCCAGAAATATGGTTGTAACAAAAACTAGGCTGCTTCCAACAAAATTAAAATACGGTGGTAGCAGAAATTGTTTTGGTCCAGCAAATCAAAAATGGATGGTAGCAAAAAAAATGTCTGGTTCCAGCAAAAAAAGACACTGGTTCCAACAAAAAAACAGAGAAAAACGTTGCGGTCACCGTGGTCACCATGGTCACCATAGAGGGAGGAAAATGCCGGCTCCAGCAAACCGTGCCAATGGTTCCAGCAAAATACCACGCTGGTTGCAGCATTTCATCGATCTTGCGACGGGTACTTCCAAAAAGTGACGCCGATTCCAGCAAATCGTGACGCCAGGTGCAAAAGATCCAAATGGTCTGATTGTAGCAAAGGAACTAGCCGGTTCCAGCAAAAATCACGTCGCCGGTGAGGCGCGCTTCAGTTCCAGCACCAATGGGTGCTGCTTCCAGCACGTCACCTCGCTGGTTATAGCAAAACGTCAATGGTGATTCAATCAAAACAAGCAATTTGGGAGAGGTTGGAACATAATAATTTGTAAAAGGATGCAACCATAGGCAGAAAAAGATACAACTGGTGATCCAAAAAGCTACAGCCGATGGCAATCAAAAAATGGGTGGATCTACACCGGCGATATGGTGTACCTAGGGTCGCCGGAGTTGCAAAACGGGGACCATGCCCAGCGGTGATCTCCTGTTTTTGGGCGGCTGTGGAGGTGCTCGCAGCAACGGGGGGCCCTGGAGTTGTTCTGCAGTGAGAGAGAGAGACAGAGGGAAGGAGGCGAGTTTGAGGGGAGGAAGTGTGCTTCGGGAAGAGATAAGGATTGAGAGGTCAAAGCGGTGTGTGGGTCCACACTATAAAACGTGTGCGTGGGAAAGCCGCACGATCCCACTTAATCGGGCATCGCGCGTGAGACCGGCCGAACGCTTCGGCCGGCGCTCCGGCCCCAAACATTTAGCTACATCAATGCACGGGATGAGCTTTTATAACCAAGCTACACACACCAGCCCACGCACTCACACGACCCAGCCACCACACCGGCCACTAACCCATGCATGCACCATCACACCCGGCCACTAAGACTAGCCACAATGGGTAGTAACATGCATGTCCATGTTACTACTCTATGTTACTACCTCTATAAAGGGGAGTAACATATGTGTGGTAACATGCAACACTTTATTTATTAGGCTATAGACTCATCTTGCCTTGATATGTATGATGTTACTCATACTAGTAGTAACTAACTATGTTACCACATGCCTCTCTTTCTTTATTTATTGGTTGCCACATCATCTATTTTATATAGATATGTGTGATGTTACTACCTATGTTACTTCCATTGTGGGTAGTCTAACCCAATTAACTTGGCCAGCACACACACACGCACTAGCTAACAACCTTATCCAGCAATCCTAAAAAAAAAAAACCTTATCCAGCCGATCTGATCCATGCACTAACTAACCCCACGCGACTCATGCGCACACCATGCAGCTAGCTCCAACAGATCGCAACAGCCCCTGTGCATGCAGCTCCTTCACGCCAGGAACGCGAGCATGGACTCACGCCGGCACACACCCCGTGCCCACCATGGACCAGAACTGTCGCGTCGATGCCGGTCATCACCGCATGGGCACGGGCATGGCTTATTGCCAACAATCTGGATGGACCCGTGTATCTGAAATCCGTCTAAAATCTGAGGGCAATATGAAGCTGCCCGGTTACGCCCGGGCACCTCCACTCGACCCCACATGCAGCCACTCGACCCGTCTCTCTCTCTCTCTCTCGTCTCTCCACTGATGCACGCCGTTCTCCGCGTGCTGGCCGCCGCGTGCGCGCTGGCCGCCGTGCGTGCCAGCCGCTACGTCCTCGGCTCCTCGCCGCAGCCGTCCGCAGCTGCTGCCGCCGTATGCTGGCCGGTTGTGAGCGTGCGTGCTGGCCGCCTTTGCGACCGCGTGTGGGAGGGCGGGCTGGTCGCCGTTTGCGTGCGGGAGGGTGGGCTGGCCGCCGTTGCGGTCGCGTGCGGGCCGGCATGCGAGCTCGCCGCCACAGCTGCCGCGTGCAGAAGTGTGGGCGGGCCGTCGCGTGGGTGCTCGCGCAGTCGTGGAGCCGCGCGCTGGCCGGTCGCCGTCGCGTGCGGGAGCATGGGATGGCGGGCTGGCCGTTGTTGCGGTCGCGTGCAGAAGTGCCGGTGGGCCGTCGAGCCGCGCACAGGCCGCGAGTACGCGCTGGTCGCCGAGCCGCATGCTCGCGCTGGCCGGTCGCCAAGCCATGCGTACGTGCTCGCGCTGGCTGGTCGCCAAGCTGTGCGTACGTGCTCGTTGGTGCTAGCAAGCTTAGCACTGGCTGGCCGCGTGCTCGTGCTGGCGGTCGATGTTGGTGCAAATTAAATCTTGTTACAAAGGCAGGTTCAGATATTGCATTAGTCATTAGCTTCATGCATTAGATCAGAATGTTAGCTCGTACGTGCACGTGACTGCAACGTGTAGATACGCGCTAAGTAGTTGATTCCTAGCTGAATAATAGGGCCATGAAGCGTGAGTTTGTTCACGACTTGGCGTAGTATATACTTGGACTTTCTGTTAGATAGCTAGGCCACCGCAAGCGGATCATGGGATGGCACGACTGCATGTTTGCGTGATGGCAACACCATGACTATCGGGTGGACGTGGGATGGCACGGCCGACTTACCCGTTCTGTACTGGTTTTACGTTTCAGTTCTGTTAGCGCATTATAAGAGAAGAAAGAAAGAAAAGGGGCAAGCAGTTGGGCCTCGCAAAAAAACAGTGTCCGTCTTCCTTTCTCCTTCGTTCGTCTCCACTGCTTGCTTGTGTAGCCTCGCGCCTTTGATCCAACAGTCGAGCAGCGTACGTCCGTCAGAGTGCCCGATCTGGGCGTTGCCAACGCGTGCTGCCGCCGGGTGTGCGGGTCGCGGCCACATGCTGGCCGCCGAGCGTGCTCACCGGCATCTTGTGCGCCTCTTGACTTGCCAGTGTGTGTGCACTAGAAGTATTCGATGAAATGCCGCACGGAGAGAGAAAGTGGGGGTTAAAAGTGGGGGACGTGGTTATTTTGCAGCAAAAATTAAAGGATTGCCCGGACGCTCACCAGGCGCGGACACGATTGAGGCTCCAAATTAGGTGATCCTTGTTGTAGATTCTCTAAGAGCATCTCCAGCCGCGCCTTCAACAGGCCCTCTCAAGGCGTTTTTCTAGTGCCGGCGCCTGAAAATCGGCGCAGCCGCGCCCTCAGGATCTCATTTAGCGCCGGTTTAGGCCGAAATAACAGCCGGCGAACCCGAACCGAACCCAAGCACCCGGGGGTCGTCTGGATGCGCCGGCAGAAGCGAAAAGGGACGTGGGGCCGCTCTGTCGGTGAGAGGGGGCCCTTTTCCCGCCGTTTCCTCCCGCTTTCCCCCCTCGACTTCTGTCTCATTCTCCATTCCTTCCGCCAATCTCCTCCTCCCCTCCCAGCCGGCCGTCAAGCCGCCGAAGGAGTACGTGGCCCCCCGCGGCACGACGGATGCCACCGCCGCCGCCACCACCCAGCCGAAGCAGAGGAAGCAGAGGGTGCCGCCGTCCAAGCCCCCGGGCATGTCTAACACCGACTGGAGGGTGGAAGTTCAGTGCCGGGAGGCTGTCACCACCGACCGGCGGAACAGGGCCAACGCCAAGAAGGACCGGGACAGGGCGGCGCTCGCAGCTGCGGCGGTGGTGGAGCAGGAGGAGCGCGCGGCCGAACAAGCCGAGGCGCTCGAGCGGGGATGATGAATCCACCCGGCGGCCACGGCCCGTACGCGTCTTGGCGCCAGCAAAGCGTCGGGTCTCCGGCCGGCTTCTCGTCGTCGCCACAACCCTGGGGCTGCACGCCGTCGCCGGGCTACACCGACCGCGACGTGCACGGTGGGTTCAACCCCAACATCACCTTCCCCCATGGTCACCTGGCCCAGCGCACGCCCTCGCCCGCCTTCGCCGGTGTGCAGTACCCTCCATGCACCTACTCGCCGCCGGCCTACGCAGCCTCCCCGACGCCACCTCTCCGTCGTGTCGCGTTGCTCTTCTCGCAAGCCTCCTCGTCGCATCTCGGCGACACCGACGCGACGGAGGCCGACATGGACGACATCATCATGACCGGCTCAGCCGCCGCCGCCGCCTCCCCCGGGTTCACTGCCCAAGACGACACAATGGACCTCAACGGCGACATGGACGGCGAGCACGACTACGGCGAGGAGGAGCCAGAGGAGGAGGAGCCGGCGCCTGCTCCGGCGAGGAAAGGGAAGAAGAAGAAGAAGCGGGTGGCCAGGACCGGCGAGCCGCGCATCAAGTGGGCGTCCAAGGAGGACGAGTGCCTCGCCAAAGCGTGTAAAGTCGTCTGCCTCGACCCGATCACCGGCACGAACCAGAGCGTCGACACGTATTGGGAGCGCATCAAGGTCGAGTTCGACGAGGGCAAGCTCGTCGACCACTACTTCAAAGGCGTCTACATGCAGCGCGGGTCGAAGGCAATGGCGAACCATTGGGGGCTCATCCAAACGGCGTGCAACAAATGGCATGGGATCGTCAAGGAGATCGCGGCTCGCCCGGAGAGTGGCGCCAGCATCGAGGATCGGATATGGCACGCCGGTCTCTCCCTTTTCTTTTCGGCGTGTGCGCCGCCGACTGTTGTTCCTCGGCGCAAATGGTGCGGATGTTCGCCATGTTTCGCCAGGACAGCAGCGACCAAGATTTCAAGTACCTCCACGTCTTCTGCCAGATCGAGAAGTGGGCGGATGTCTGGCGCACCCTCGCCAAGGCAAAGGAGACGTACAAGCCGGACACGCCAACGCCGGGCGCGGCCGACGGGCGCCCGGACGGCAACAAAAGGACCAAGTCGGCGAAATACACCGAGTCGGCCACCGCGCATGTGCAAGAGTCCATCGAGCATTGCCTCGCCGACGCCCAGACCCGGGCCGCCCAGCAGGAAGAGAAAACCAAGGCGCGGTGGTCGGCGTTGATGACGAACATCGTCGTCGAGTTCAACCTGCTCCGGACCAACGTCGCCGTGAAGAAGAGGAACACCGACCTGGGCTTTCCTGATGGGGGGCGCGGACATGCTCCGGAGCAACGACGAGCAGCTCAAGGCGTGGTACCTGGCGGAGCGTGGCCTCATCCTGAACCAGATGCTGTCGACCGCGGCGCCAACTCCCACGCTGACGCCTATGCCGCCGCCAAGCCCGAGCAATGGTGCCTCGACGACGCCCATCATAGAAGCCGCGCCGACGCCGACCAGTCCTCGCACGCCGACTCCTCCGACGCTAGAGGCCGACACCACCGTTTGATGTAACGCGTCCGTCCTTTATTTTGCACGCCAAACTTTTTATTTGATCGCCGAATTGTGGCAAGGTGATCGCGGAACTGTGGTGCTGATCGCCGGACTTGTAGCGTTTTTTGAAGCGGGAATGGACCAAGTTTGAATTTGCGACACCTTGGGGGCAGCACCTGGGGCGTGGGTGGGACGTAGATCGCCCCCAGGGCCTAAAAATCGTCGGGCGAGCGCCTGAAAGAGCGCCGGCCTATGCGCGCGCCGGGGAGGGGGGGGGGGGCGAGTGGAGATGCTCTAAGGCTGGTCATAGTGAAGAGTAACTTAGACTAGTAACATGCATATGTTACTAGTCTATGTTACTATCTTTATAGTGGGTAGTGTCATATATATATATGGTAACATAGATATCTTCATTTATTATTTTGTAGACTCATTTTGCATTAAGAAGCGCTATGTGATGGTAACATATTATGTTATTCTATTTGCCTCTCTCTTCATTAACTACTTGCCACCTCATCATTTTTACTTATGTGGCTACTACCTATGTTATAGTAGCAGTATGACCAGCTTAATCGGACATGTAAAGGCCGCCCAACAGTTGCATGTCGACTGGTTCGTACGTACGTACTCTGGCGAGCCGCCGGGGATTCGTGTGTGGTACAATCTCCGAGCGTGGCGCCCATGACGGGTGGCTGGTGATGGCTCTATTTCTTTTTCATTTTTTTGACCCAAATTTAGAGCTCTTGTTGCATAAAAATTCATTATAAATGTCTCATTGATCCAGTTGCATGTCCATTACGCATGATATCTAGTCTGCAATCATTTTTATTGTGAGCATTGCTTTGCCTTTATTTTTACTAGATTTTAGCCGTATTTGTTTTGTTGTGTTTATAGGTAATTTCAAACTCCCATAAACTTAGCATGATGAAAGGAGCAACCACTAATACACGACGGGCGAGGCTATTCACTTAGGTTGGACCCCAGTCGCACACAATTTTTGGAACCGTGTGCTCAAGTGGGCCGATGATTTGGCTGGTCCATCAGTGAGAAGAGAAAATGCTGGCGATCCTAAAACCGTCCACATGATTGCGATTAGCCGATTCATGTGTGATTATGGTTTCAGTCGCCCATAATTCGTTTGTACAGGACGTGTGTGATAGTACGTCTATCACTGATATTTTTTGTCTGTTCATCGTGCGGGATTATCATAGCCATCGCACACGGTGTCTTGCAGGTGTGCTAATCTGCCAATCGCGCACCCTTCTTTCTAAAATCATTTGTATTGTTGTCACCCATTGCACATGGTTTGTTTTATTGAACCGTGTCCAACACCATGATGAGCACAATAGGTTTTTCCCTTTAACTTAATATACATGCAAATCATATATTCACTACATGTAGTTCAAAGGCAGACAACATAATTCATGTCACGCAACACACACACACACACTACGATACTAATATTCTAAAGGCACCTCTGGCTTTTAAGCCGCATTCACGGCGTGTGATCAGTAGAGAAGCAAACACAAGGGTGGCTCATGTCCACGGAACAAAGAGAAAGAAGTGCATAACAAGAATCTAAGCCTCCTCCCAAGGAAGTCGCCTTGCATTATGATATACTCCCTCCGTCCCAAAATCAGTGTCGCTTATTTAGTACAACTTTGCATTGGAGCAATAAATTTGGTAAGCAAGAATCACCCCACCATCAAGAAATACTCTAATCTATGTGTATCTACAATCGAACAGCTCGACACCCCCCGCCCCCCCCCCCCCCCCCACGTCGTCTCCCTGGAGGCGGCTCGGGCGGGAACCCTAGCCGTCGCCGCCCTCGCCACCACCGGCAGATGTCGCCGGGCAAAGCCCGCCGGCGACTGGCGGCGACGGGATCCATTCCCTCGCGCTCGGGCCTCTGCTCGCCACCCCCGGCCCCCTCCCCCACACGCACTGGATCTCGTGTGGGCCGTGGGCCGTGCCGCCGGTGGTCCTCTCCCCCGTGAATCGGTTCCCCTGCTCCCGGCCTTGACCTCCCTCGCGCCCCAATGACCCCCACCCCCCGGCGCTGGATCTTGGGGTGGCCGCCACGCCTCGCGCGGGCGCTGCTGCTGGTTCCTATTCGTGGGTGGTCCTCTCCGCCGCGCCACGGCGTTGTCTCCCCTGTCCCTCCAGTACCACTCCTGCAACCCCTTCCCCCCCCCCCCCCTCTCGTCCAATCTTCGGCTGCTCTACCTTAGCCGGCCCTGTCCCCCGGCACTTATTGCAGCCAGGTCCACTGACCTCTTCTCTCCCGGTGGCTTGGTCCAGGCATGCCTCGCTCTTTCTTAGGCTGGCTAGTGGTGGCGGTTCTGGGCAGTGGCGGCTCTTGTGTGTGCAGCGGGATTGCGGTTGGTGGTGGGTCCGGCGGCGCCCGGTGTCTCCTCTATTCGACGACGGGTGGAGCTTGCCTCCCTGCTGTAGTGGCTTCAGCCATCGGTGGTTCCCACATCTCCGAATCTTCCTGCGACATTGGGATTGTTCAATCAGGCCGAGGCGAAATCCCTGCGCAGATGTGTTGGCAGCGGCGACACCTGTGGGTGCCGTCTCCTTCCTGAAGGCGCTGCCATGGCCTTATCCTTGCCCCTCTTCGAGCACCGGAGGAAACTCTAGATCCGGTTCTCTGGATTGGACGGCGGCGGCATCTCAACGTCGTCACTTTCATTAAGGTGCTATCTTGGCTGCTCGTGGCGTCCCAGGTTTTTGATTTGGAGTTGTCAAGTGTCGTGCTTGGTGTGGGTGCTTCTCTAGGCATGGGCATCTGGGGCGCAATGTACGACATCGTCGGCTCTTCCTCCATGGTTCCTTCCTCAGACCCGGCCGTGTCCTGCAACCCACTTGCCGACTCTTCTAGGCGCTTCTGGTGGGGGGTACATTGACCCGGTCGGCTCTTGAGTCGTAGCCACGTGTCGTGGGTGGCTCGCGTTGGTCATGACGCGGCCTTGGTGTCTTGTGTCTCGTCTCCTCACCTTTCTTGGTTGGAGTTCGAGCTAGGCTAGTTTTGGGCTGTGTTGTTTCTTTTCTATTTTCCCACATTTTGGTGTGGTGTACTCCTTCCATCTCTATGTAATGTTTTTTCTTTATAACGTTCTCTTCTACCTATCAATGAAATGATACGCACTCTCTGCGTATTCGCGAAAAATGTGCATCTACTATCATTCACAACACCAAAGATGAAGCTATCAAGTCTTGAAAACCCTTGATTCTCAGATTCTCGGCCCAAGGAATGCAACTATAGGAGTTGCTTCTGCTACTCTCTCTGTAATCACCCTAACAGGCTACAAGTTGTGTAGTGACCAACAACAATACATAGTGATTTGGTCTGCGATGCACCGATTACACCAATAGTGTGTTCTGTTTTCACTAGAGGACTAGACTTGGCATAAATTAAATTCTCCCCATGAGAATTTTCAGCTTAATAAGTAGCACAAGATGGATTTTCTCGAGCCAGAGGAAGTGCAGAGTCCTTGGTGAGTGCGCATTCTTTCGATGCCCACCATAATCTGGTGGATAGTGCTGAGTCAATGTTCAGAGAAGGGATCCTAGCCAACCATGTGTCATGTTTATGTTTCCCAATCATCCAGGACATAAAAGCTCTGCTGCCGGTGTTCAGCTCCGTCCAAGTCTTCACTGTTAAAAGAGCAGGTAATGCTCTTGCGCATGGACTAGCAGCACTGGCAAGAACAAAATGGAACCAGGAACTGACAGCGAATGTGCCTGATGATGACTCGCTGATTGTATTCATTACTCGTAAATTTACTCAGGTTATCCTAAAACTAACATTTTGAGATATTCTTCTCAGGGTGATTTTTGGATCAATTCATAATGGCTAAACAATTTGCATAAAATTGATCTGGAACAATTTGCACAATTTTTTCATAATTCCCTCTATTTCATAATAATGGCTGAAAATTTTGCTTAAAATTTTCGAGATTTCTTTCAATTCAATGTTGTTAAACTATCAATGCACAAGTCATGAAGGCATTATTAGACAATATAGTGTATAATTTCAGTAACTACGGTAGAGTTTTATCCTACTCATGCAACAGTAGCACAATTGTTTCCAAGATTTCATAGTCTTACTGCACCATAACTTTCCGAGCCACATGGACCGACAATTAGTTGTCGGATGAGAATGTGAGATTCCAATTCACTAGGAAGAAATAGATGGAAACATACAAGAAGTGATTCTGTCAATATAGTATATCATAATAACACGTAAACAGGTTGCACAATCCAAGTCTGGTGATAACTAAAAACGACATGGAAAAAATATCTTGTGAATCTAAACTAATCTATATGATTGGCAGGGAGCATCCAGAATGCTTTATCTGAGGAGGGAGCATCATCCAGCTTGTGCGTCTCCATACTACCATCTTTTACACTGAAAATGTGCACGGTCTGCTCCCAAGGATACGCCATGTAGATGCAGTTCTCTCGCAGTCCAGACTTGCCGACAGAGCAGAGAGCACCAAAGTTGAACAGGGACAATAGGAACGTTCGATCACCAAGATCATACACTTTTCTCCATCTCTGCTTTGAGAAAATCCATCCTATGAACTCTTGCACCATAAATTGTTTCCGCCCATAACAGGGAAACCATATAGAGCTCCCCGTCCGATTCCACCAGAAAAACTTGAGCTGGAGCCAGTTCAACACCGTAGATATCATCGACCACGTCGTTGATCTTGATGGAACTGAATACGGGAGCAGGGCAGAAATCAAGAACACCAAGCTCGATTTGTGTGCTGTTGAAATAAAACTTGCCCCCACATGCCGCAATCGGAGTTATGACCTCTTTGTCCTCGGACTGCAGGTCGAGGGCCGGCTGGGTTCCGATGTCATAGTCGTGTTTCTGCCACTGATCGTCTCCGATGTGACAGTACCATATGAAGGTGGCGTAAGGCTCGACCAGAAGCACGACACAGTTTGAAGCGGTGGGCTTGTTGGAGAGCAGGCAGATGCAGTCTATGAACAGGTCCTGCTCGATCGGCAACGGCGGCAGCTCGATCTTGCCGCAGCTCTGGGGAGTCCACAGGAAGGTGGACATGGAGGCAGGGCACCTGGCTAGCATAAAGCCGTGCGTGGCTGGACAGATCTCCTTGTTCTCCAGCTCGTCGATGTAGCCGGCGATTGGCTTTTTCTCCGACACATCGAAGGTCACCGTGGGTCGACCCGCGCCGTGGTGGAAGGCGAGGCACGGCAGAGACTCGGCCAGCGCGCGGCTCGGCGACATCACTGTGTATACTGTATCTTTCCTCGCACCCGACCTGTTTTTTTTTCATTTATATATCTAAAAGTCCATATTTATTACCCTCAATCGCAAAGTTTTACTCCTCCTTCCTACACTAGTGTCAAAAAAAGCTTTTATGAATCACTATAAATTTGACATCAGACTTGTAGATTTCCAGATCGAACGTCCCAGCAGCCGTCGAATGTCGAGTATAAATCTTGATGCGCGATCGCTTGACACATCACCCACAACAAGGCTTTTTCACTCGGCATTTCCCCTCGCGTGAACGAACCTCACCGCGGCGCGGCCTTATCCGCTCAATCCCGAGAGTCCCCACTCCCCTTCGGTGGTCGCACGTGAGGAGCTCTCTGTGTCGGGGCACAACCGGGTGACACAACCCGTTGTGTCATCGTCACCGTCGCGGCCCTGCTCTGCACGCTCATCTACGCCGTTGGCCTCGTCGTCGTAGCGCGATGCGCATGCTCCCGCCGCAACGCCAATGCCAATGATCTACGATGGTTTGGCTAGAGTATTTTTGCTTTAATGTAGTTTATTTATTGACTATATAAAATCCTTTTCTTTACGCAAACAATAGCGAAAAAAAGGTTAGTTGTATATGGACCATGGCAATTTAAGTTCATGGAACATGGCAAATTGTCACTTCCTATTCAACCCTCCTTCAAGGAGGCGGCGGCGTCTGGCGACCGTCTCCGCGGTGGTCATGGAGCGGTCGAGCGCCCACGCGGCGGCGAGGTCAAGGTCGTTGCGGACCCAGTCCGGCGCCACGTCGCTCTTGGCGAACGCGTAGCGGCAACCAACATTGCACCAGTCGTACCTCGCCTCGCGCTCCACCTCGGGTACGACGACCCTCGAGCCCGAGGCACCGTTTGTAACCACCACCTCTGAGTTAGTGGAGAAGGAGGCCCCGCGCCTTCTCGATCACGGGCGACAGTTCCTCCTTAATGGCGAGGTGGTGGCAACGCGGCAACGACGAGGGTGAGGGAGTCCTGGATTAAGGGGTCCTCGGGCGTCCGGCCTATGTAACATGGGCCGGACTAATGGGCCATGAAGATACAAGACAGAAGACTTCCTCCCATGTCTGAATGGGACTCTCCTTTGCGTGGATGGCAAGCTTGGCGTTCGGATATGTAGATTCCTTCCTCTGTAAACCGATTTTGTACAACTCTAGGCTCCTCCGGTGTCTATATAAACCGGAGGGTTTAGTCCGTAAAGGCAATCACAATCATACACGCTAGACATCTAGGGTTTAGCCATTACGATCTCGTGGTAGATCAACTCTTCATATTCATCAAGATCAATCAAGCAGGAAGTAGGGTATTACCTTCATCAAGAGGGCCCGAACCTAGGTAAACATCGTGTCCCCTGTCTCCTGTTACCATCGACCTTAGACACACAGTTCGGGACCCCCTACCCGAGATCCGCCGGTTTTGACACCGACATTGGTGCTTTCATTGAGAGTTGCGCTGTGACGTCGAAGACAGGATTGATGGCTCGCCTTGTTATCAAGGACGGTATCACCTCCGGAGGAGCCCTAGCCTCAGGCCAAACCCTCCGGCTGGGCGGCTTTACCATGACCGCCCGTGCGGCCGTCAAGCCGACGATGACTACTCAGATCATCGAAAATCGTCTCCGTGTTGACTCCGAATACTCCAAACGGATGGATCCGGCGGAGTTGTCGTCTTTAAACGAACTCCTGGATCGCATCGCCGCCATGGGGTCGCTACAGACTACGATCGGATTGGGCTTAAACCCGATCAGAGAGAAAACAAATCTCCGCCGATCACCCATCAGATAGCGGTCGTAGAGGAGCAAAACAACAACTCTTCCTCTATGTTGAAGACGAACTATGTTCGGGTTTCGGAGCTCGAAGAGCCGGATACCTGTCTGCGGAACGACACTCCCAGTCCTCCGAACCTGGAATCGGGCGTTGGGCCTGGAAAATCATTTGACATCCCGGAGCCCGAACGAATAGCCTCGGAAGTTTCTCAAACTCCGGACTCCAAATTGGGTCAGGGTTCGGATTTAAAGCCACCCTATTTTATGAATGATTCACGAAGGGATAAAAATAAATGCACTAAAGGGATATCAACTTATAAACAACATATTTTATGAACTGTAATTTGGAGACAAAGAAAGAAACTTTTCTTTGGCAAAGAGATCAACTATTAATCTTGTATGGAGCACTTTAGAGATGCTCAGCTATTGTGAAGGTTTGTTTGTGTCCATGGAAGGCACTATAGGGAATTCTCTCATGCTTCGACATTTTGGCAAACAGGAACATACCGCCGTCGAGCCAATGTCCTCAATGTACGATCCATTGCAAGGGCATACATTATTGGACCGTATCCATGCTAAGGAAGTTTGGAGGAAGCCAGGGCTACTTGATATCATTGAGAAGGCTTTGCTTTTTGATCGCTCAGGAAGTGAGGTGTTGGAAGAACTATTTGCATGCACATGAGATAATACCAATGCATATTGACACAACATATTTTAAAGAAATTGTCTTGACGACATCATGGTATATTTGGTGGTTTAGAAGGGGTCTAGTTCATGGGGGAGATGTGCCATCGAACGCACAAGCAGCAATGTCAATACAGGTGATTACATCTGACAACATTCGAGTAATGAGAAAGCAAACTATGCACAAGAAGAGTTGTTGGGATAAACCGAGGAAGAGCTTTGTGATGATAAATGTGGATGCAACTTTTGATGAAAACATTAATAACAAAGGGTTGGGTGCAGTGGCTTGTGACTTTTGTGGTAAGTTCCTTGCTGCAAGCAGTGATTTCGTTGATTGTCTGGTGGATGCGGCGACTACTAAGGCATTTATTGTGAGGCATGGATTGGATCTTGCAAAATGAAATAGTTTTCAGTCGTATCATTATTCAACCTGATTGTTTGGTGACCATTTCTTCTACAACAGTTGCTCCTTATGTGTCCAAGTGATTATGATCCCTCGAGTTGAATATATGTTTAGTAGGGATGTCGACATTGTAGCTCATTGTCTAGCTAGGGAGGTTGTGCGGCAACCATGTGTTTGGGTTGAGGAGTCTATGAGTTTTATTATTTCTAGCTCTCATAAATGATGTAGTATTAATTATTTGATGACCAATAAAGCTATCCATGATGACCTTCCCTCTAACTTTGTGTAGTCACTTAGGTGTATACAATAAGATTTCTAGCTATTAGACTAGCACCTTTTTTACCTTCTCTCTTTCTCTTACATTGTACTCCCTCCGTTTCTTTTTAGTCTGCATATAAGATTTGGTCAAAGTCAAACTTTGTAAAGTTTGACCAACTTTGTTGGAAAAAATATCAACATCTACAATACTAAAGCTATATGGTATGAAAATTAATTTCATGATGCATCTAGCAATATTGATTTCATATTGTGAATATTGATATTTTTTCTATGAACTTAGTCAAAGTTGACAAAGTTTGACTTTGACCAAATCTTATATGCAGACTAAAAAGAAACGGAGGGAGTATTTATTATTATTATTATTATTGCGAGGAAAACTTTCAATCTATTCATCAACTATTATGGTAGTATAAAGTATACTAGAGGTAAAAAATTACATCCAAGTCTGTAAGACACCTAGCGACGACCTCCATCAACGCCCCTCCACCATCGGAGCCGGGCAATCTCTATTGTAGTAGACAGTAGGGAAGTCGTCATGCTAAGGCCCTAAAGGGCCAGCGCACTAGAACAACAATCATCGTCGGAGAAGAGAAGCATATATCGGAAGGATCCAAGATGTAGAGACACAAACGCCGATCGGAGCCACAGGGATCCACTAAATCTTGCAAGATCTGCCAGAGACAAACTTCCACATGTCATCCAATGAGGCTAGAAGCACTGTCAGGACGGGGGTTAGACGGGTATTCCATCTTCAAAGAGCTGCCACCACCTCGCCTCTATGAGTAGGATACAAATCTTAACAAAAACTTAAAAAGACATTAAAAAAATGGAGCCCTCCCGTTGATAAGGCCATAGGACACGAGGCAGATCGTCGGTGGCGCCGGCGGGAGGCACAGAAAACCCTAGCGTATGGGCATCCTTCGAACGAGTGAAGGGGTGATGATGCCGCTTGTTAGTGGCGCCTATTGTATTTATTACTTTGCCTAGGAGCGGTGTATAGCTAGGTTGTTGCATACCCACTCCCACCATTTTTTCATCTCTTACTCCTTCACATAGGTAAAAGTGCCATATAGGTAGGCCAAAAGCCCATTATTATAGTTGCTTTTGGATACGTCGTAATTTCACAACATTGGGCTCACATCCGTCCCAAATCTGGCGGGCTGTGTTGGAGGGTCGGGACATCACGGTTAGATCGGCGTATAGAATGATTCAGATGACAAGGCAGGCTGAGGACTTTTGGGCTTGGAGTGAAGAGAGGAAGGGGAACTTCACGGTTAGATCGGCGTATAGAATGATTCAGATGACAAAACTGAGCCGTGAAGCATGGTTATATGAACAGGGCGAATCTTCTCACTCAGTTTCGGATAGCCAGGGATGGACGAACTTATGGGGTATCAAAGTTCCGTCCAAGTTGAAAAAATTTATGTGGAGGTTGGCCCAACACTCAATCCCGAAGCAGCTTTTCTGAACCACCGCAATATGTCAAACACGAGCTCTTGCTGCCTTTGTGGAGCGGAAGACACTTGGAGGCATGCACTTCTGAATTTGCCGTGTCGAGGAGCACATGGGCACTCTCATCCGAGCCGATCATAGAGATGTTGAGCACTAATGTTGATGATAACGCAGATGGTTATTTTCCATGCATGAGTCATTACCGCATGACGAATTTGTTACCTTCGTGGTCACTTTGCGGGCTCTGTGGGGAGCACGTCGGAAGGCAGTGCACGAACAGATTTACCAAAGCCCATACTCCATTCATGGAGTTGTGCAATCATATCTTGGAGAACTGAAGGCCATCCAAACATCTGTACCCCAACCCACTAGAGGTGCCATGGTGCGCCCAACACATTGGATTGCTCCTCCGGTTGGCTTAGTGAAGATCAATGTAGATGCAGCGGTCGGGAGAGGAGGACGTTATGGAGCAGTTGGGGCGATCTGTCGAGACCCAACATGCCAATTTCTTGGCGCTTCTGCGGTTGTGTTCCGAGTTGTCTCTGATCCATCAACACTTGAGTGCATGGCAGTAAGGGAGGCTCTCGCCTTGGCGGATGATTTATATGAAAAAATGATTCAAGTTTTTTCATATTGCAAGGTGGTGGCCGAGGATATTCGGGACAGAAACGCCACAGTTTATGGAGCAATTATACATGAAATCATAGCGCATAAGTATACTTTTCTTACTTGTAATATTAGTCATGAATTTAGGAGCTCGAATGTCGAGACTCACAAGCTCGCGAAGCATGCTTTATCCCTACCGGCTGGCCGGCATGTGTGGTTGGGTCAGTCGGAAGGACTTCCTTTCATCTGTGTAAACATTGTGACGGTTGAATAAAAAGCTTCGGAGTTTGTCTAAAAAAAACTGATTTGCTGGAGATGCTTTGTGCAAATTTAGTGTTCAATGCAGTTGCTCGATGCTTTTGATATTTTGTGTTTCACAACTAGCAAGCTCAACTTTTTATACTGATTTTCTTTGTTTTTTTGTTTTACATAAATCCCCATACAATTTAAATCTTAAGGTTGAATTTTGTGTGTTGTATAATATTTAGAACGGATTTGCTATTTCACATCTAGATGTGAAATAGCTATCTCACATCTAAGTCCCTCATCCTTGGATTTGTTTTGTCTTTAAAATTCGTGCACTGATGATTTGACGATTTGTTCGTGTTTGATTGTACGATCTGGCGATTTGTAGCGTGCGCTCGCGCAGCCCGCATGCAGCGTGCCAGCGTGGGCTAGCCCATGTGTGCTAGAGTGGGCTGCCTTTCCTTTCTTTTTTTTCCTTCTTTTGTCTATTGTTGTATTGTCACGATACACTGCAGCTGTCGCAGTTTGTGAGGTATTTTTTGTCTTTTTTCATTTCTTTTTTCTCCCACTTGTGATACTGTGACATGTGTATATATTAGATGACGTGTGCAGGCATCTCCTTTACGCGTGTATATACCGTATGATTGTTCGTGCATATTTTTTGTTGTTTTGATTTGTATTCATCTATGCAACGTGTCCGTGGAATTGTAAATCATGTATCGAAATCATTTATATTTATGTTCATTTGTCCCACGGAATTTTTGTAAATCATGTTCATTTTACAGCCCATCACACCACGCGTCTTTCTTTTTTGGGCCGTTTTTCGTGGTCTTTTTTTCTGTGTTGTAGTTGAAGATAAATGTTGTCTGTATAAGTTGGAGAGACGAGCTGACCGCTGGCTCGTCGGCTCTGTTTCTTCGCTCTCTCTATCCCATTGCTCCTTGTCTAAGGAGTAGAGGCGACCCGGCCAAGTTTCTAAACGGTACAATGACGGGCAACGGCCAATTTCTTGTTTTTATTTTTGTTCTCATATCTAACCCTAATATGTAAGAACCTTGTGTCTTTTTGTTATTCTTGTTCCAGTTGCAAGTTGATCACCGACATGTATCTGGGTCCAAACCGTTTTGGTCCTACAAGTGTACTCCTAACTGGGTTCGCCTTTTTATTTTTTATTCTAGTTACAAGTCGACCATCGACATGCAAACTGGAGCTCGTCTCTTTTTTTTATTGTCGCAGTTGCAAGTAAACCACCGAGATGCAACTCGGCCCAACATATTTTTATATTATGTTGCAAGTTTGCATCTTATTGTTGTAATTTTCGCGTAAACTTTTGATCTCCCAGCGTTGGATGATGTATTCCCGTGTCTCCTTGTTATGTTTTGTCTACTTGTCCCTAACTGAGGCCCAATCCATTTTTTGTTCTAGGTGCAAGTCCAACCACACACTTGACATGCAATAGAGATTCCATCTTTTTAAACTTTTGTTTTTTCTCTTTTGTAGTCTTATAAATCCATGATTTTTAAAATTTTATAAGTACTTTTTAAATTCACCATTTGATTTATTTTTTGTCATTTCCTGCAAGCTCTACCTTCCACCTTCCTTGTCGTTGTTTGTTTATTGTGTATCCTGTTGTTGGCCTAGGCCTATTCGACTCCGCTTTTATTGGCCCTCAACTCATAATTGGGGTCTGACCTTTTTTTGTCCTAGTTGCAAGTCCACCCTCGACTCGCAACTGGGATCCATTTTTTTTGTCCCATTTGCATGTCCGCCCTTGGCTCGCAACTCGGGCCTGGCATTTTTTTGTCCTAGTTGCAAGTCCACCCTCGACTCGCAACTGGGCCCAGTCTTTTTTTGTCCCAGTTGCAAGTTCGTCCTCGACTCGCAACTCGGGTCCGTCATTTTTTCCTCCCAATTGCAAGTCCGCTCTCGACTCTGGGACCCGGACTTTTTTTGTCTTAGTTGCAAGTCCATCGTTAACTCGCAACGGGGCCAGACTTTTCTTTTCTATTTGCAAGTCCACCCTCGACTCACAGTTCGGGACCGAACCTTTTTGTCCCAGTTGCAACAACCCCTTGACTTGTAACTCGGACCTGGCCCTTTTTTGTCCTAGTTGCAATCCACCCTTGAGTCGCAGCTGGGCCTGACTTTTTTTCCTGGTTGCAATTGCACTCTTAACTCGCAACTGGGTCTCAATATTTTTTTATCCTAATTGCAAGTCCACCCTCGACACACAACTGGGGTCCAGCCTTTTCTTTCTAGTTGAAAGTCCAACTGTGGCCAAACCATTTTTGTCCTAGTTGCAAGTCCACTCTCGACGAAACGGGGCTAGACTTTTTTTCCCAAGTTGCAAGTCCACCATCGACTCGCAACTGGGGCCCAACATTTTTTGTCCGAGTTGCAAGTCCACCCTCGACTCATAACTAGGGCACAACCTTTTTTGTCCGAGTTGCAAGTGCGTCCTTGACTCACAACTGGGGCCCAACCTTTTTTGTCCGAGTTGCAAGTCCACTCTCGACTGCAACTAGGGTCCAACCTTTTTTGTCCAAGTTGCAAGTTCGTCCTGGACTCGTAATTGGGTTCCAACCTTTTTTGTCTGAGTTGCAAGTCCATGCTCGACTCGCAACTAGGGCCCAACCTTTTTTGTCTGAGTTGCAAGTTCGTCCTCGACTCGCAACTGGGGCCCAACATTTTTTGTCCGAGTTGTAAGTCCACCCTCGACTCGCAACTACGGCTGAACCTTTTTTTTTCTGAGTTGCAAGTTCACTCTTGACTCGCAACTGGTGCCCGACATTTTTTTGTCCTAATTGCGAGTCCACCCTCGATTCGTAACTGGGGTCGACCTTTTACCCCAGTTGCAAGTCCACTGTCGACTCGCAACTGGGGTTCGACCCTTTCTAGTCCCAGCCGCAAGTCCACCCTTGACTCGCAATTAGGGTCCAACCATTTTTTGTCCCCAGTTGCAAGTCCAAACTCGACTCGCAACTGGGGCCCGACCTTTTTTGTTCCCAATTGAGAGTCCACCCTCGACTTGCCATTGGGGGTCCAATATTTTTTTCCTAGTTTCAAGTCCACCCTAGTCAGCGAACAAACTGCAGATGAGCCGGCCCAAGTAGTTAGGATACCTTTTTTTTGTTTTGTTTCATTTTCTTCATGTTCTTTCTGCTTTTTTATTTATCATGTTTCTTCATTGTTCTTCATCTCCTTTTTATTTTTCTATTTTTCAAAAGTTGATCTCATTGTTTTTCATATTTTGATAAATTTTGTTTGTTCATAAATTCACAAGTTTCAATACATGTTTCAAAATTTGTAAATTAGTTCATTTTTCTAAAATTGTTCATGTTGATCAGTTTTTTAAAGCAAATCAAAATGTGTTTTTTTGTCTTGTTATTTATCTATTTTATCTATTTTGTTTTTTCCTGTTCGCTTTTAGTTCAATGTATATAAAAAAGTTCACTTTTAGTTCATCGTATATTAAAAAGTTCATGTATATCAAAAACAATGTTCAGTGTGTATTGGAAAAAAATAGTGTGTATTTAGTGCCAGGAATCCCAAAGAAAGATTTTTCTTTTCTAAATTATAATTATTCAGTCAATTCAAATAAGGCGTATCTTGTTCAAGCCAATAAATAGAGCTGGGGTTATAGTTAAAGCAGCCAGTAGAAAACCAAAATAACTAGTTAAAGTAAGCATGAAAGAGTTAAATTCCATTTTTTTACTACACTACATATGTTGGTAAAGCATTTACCTAAGTTATGGAAAATTCATAATTCATCGGTTATTTTAGATAATACTAAAAAACAAGATAGAGTAAGATACAGAAGTGTAAAAGAAAGTGGATTCATCAGGTCATATAAAGCATTGTTCACCATATATTAGAACATTTTTGGTATTCGTTAACATTTTTTAGAATTTGAAAAAACTTATGTAAATTCGTGAACATGTTTTTGAAATATGTGTTGATGAAATTTTGTTCTTTACTGAAAATTAATTATAAAATATAATAGTGAAAAACGCAAAAACATAAAGGCAAAAAATAAAATAAATCGTTGGTTGCCTAGAAGCTAGCTATGGGAGATGTCCTTGTAAATGTATAATGATCAGAGGCAAAAGCTAACAAGTCGATTTAGCACTAGCGATCATTTTGTTTTCCAGAAAAAGCTAGCGATCAGGTTCCTTGTACGGGTAGCTATCAACCAGAATTTTTTTTACGAGAAGAGTTAGTGACCAGATTTGCGTATAGGCTGGTGACCAAGGCGGACACACGAGGAGGTAATTTTTAGTTTTGGACATTGACAAATTAAAATCAAACAAACATGACAAATAAATAGGAAAAAAAACTTAGATATGAGATATTATCTCACATCTAGATGTGACATAGACGGACTCTATTTAGAAATCAAATATCTAATTTCGGTGTCCGAGCACGGAGGTAACTCAAATAAATCGGGCTGAAACCTGTATCCACACGAGGCTGGACACGCATACCCGTTTGGCGTCTTCATAAAAGGCTCACGTACTCCACGGCCCCTCCACATCGTCGATTCGCAGCTCGCTCGCCAATCCAACCAATCCATAACCCGGCTGCCCCTCGCCCGTCTCCGCCGCACCCCCCAAAACCCTAGCTCCCCTCCCCACCCCGCCCCCCACCGCCGCCGCCGCCCGCGAAGATGCCACCGAACCTCGAGTGCCGGATGTACGAGCCGCGGTTCCCGGAGGTGGACGCGGCGGTGATGATCCAGGTGAAGCACATCGCCGACATGGGCGCCTACGTCTCGCTCCTCGAGTACAACAACATCGAGGGCATGATCCTCTTCTCCGAGCTCTCCCGCCGCCGCATCCGCTCCATCTCCTCCCTCATCAAGGTCGGCCGCCAGGAGCCCTCCATGGTGCTCCGCGTCGACCGCGACAAGGGCTACATCGACCTCTCCAAGCGCCGGGTCTCGGAGGAGGAGGCCGCCACCTGCGAGGACCGCTACAACAAGTCCAAGCTCGTCCACTCCATCATGCGCCACGCCGCCGACACCCTCGGCGTCGACCTCGAGCCCCTCTACCAGCGCATCGGCTGGCCGCTCTACCGCAGGTACGGCCACGCCTTTGAGGCCTTCAAGCTCATCGTCACCGACCCCGACGGGGTGCTCGACGTCCTCACCTACGAGGAGACCGTCGTCGGACCCGATGGCGAGGAGGTTCGTTCCCGACCCCCCTCCCCTCATCTGCTCGTAATTGCTCGATGGCTAATTAACTGCTCAAGTATTGGGTGTACTCGAAGCAGTACCATCAATTTACTTCGGGCAGGTTGTTTGTTGTATAACTTGACACTAATATACCAACCGATTAGACCTTTACATGTGTTTTTCAAGTAGGTATTCCTTAGTTAGTAGTACTGCAGTCTGTTTAATTTTGTCCTGTATCCAAGTTGCCTCACGAACAGTTAATGTCTAGTAGCTGATTTGGAGCCTGTACTTAATAATTACCTGATGTTCTTTGGATTAGTCGATTCAAGGATATTTGTTGCTTCAAATTGGTTGGTTGAAATATGACGGTGTAGTTAGCTTGGTTCTTTGTGACTGTTCGTCGTCCTGACCCCCTCCCAGCAACTGCTCCTTGCTGCCAATGGCTAATTAACTGCTAATGTTTGGGTGTACTAGAAGCAATGCTATCAATTCACTTCGGCCTGCTAGTGTTATGACTTGACAATTAATATCTTGCAATAGATTAACTGCCTACGTGTGTTTCTCGGCTAGGTATTTGTTGCTAGTGCAGTCTGTTAATTTTTCCATTGTTCCAATTATCGGCCAGTTAATCGGCATCTCGGCCAGTTGATTGATACTCGGTGGGTCATCGAATAGCCGATTAACTGATTTATCAGCCGAGTAACTGGCCGATTCGCCTATATTACCCCGCATCGCCACCTGACCGATATGACACCAGTTACCGATATCCTGAACAATGAATTTTGCCCTGCCTCAGTACTGCAGCCATGAACAGTTTATTCATAGTAGGTGGTTTGGAGTCTGTATTTAAGTTACTATTGTGCATAGAATTAGTAGCTTCAAGGACATGTTGCTTTGAATAGGTTCATTGACATATGGTAATATACTTTAGCTTCATTCTTTATGTACTTAAGCTTGGTGGCCAGGAGGTTCGTTCCTGACTCCTCCCCACAATTGCCCCTTGCTGCTAATGGCTAATTAACTGCTTAAGTATTGGGTGCACTCCAAGCAATGTCAGCAATTCACTTCAGGCTGGTGGTAGTGTTAGGACGTTTACATGTGTTTCTCGAGTAGGTATTTGTTGCTAGTACAGTCTGTTAATTTTGTCCAGCATCAAAGTTGCCCCATAGACAGTTAATTCTTAGTACCTGTTTTGGAGCATGTACTTAATTTCCTAATGTATAGAATAAGTCGATTTAAGGATATCCATTGCTTCAAATAGCTTAATTTAGCTTGATTATCAGTGTACCGTTGATTGGGCCTATGTAAACCTAGTAGCTTAGTACTCCCTCTTTAAACTAATATAAGAGCGTTTAGATCACTACTTTAGTATTCTAAACACTCTTATATTAGTTTACGGAGGGAGTATTTGTAAGCCACAGACAGTAGGTTGTATAAACAGTTAAGCGTAAATTGAATGACAAAATTAATATCTTGCAACCGGTTAGATGTTTACATGTGCTTCTCAAGTAGGCACTCATTTGTTTCTACCGCAATCAGTTAATTTTGCCCTGCATCGAAGTTGCCCCAAGAACAGTTAATTCCTAGTGGTTAGTTCGGAGTCTGTATTTAATTACCTAATGTGTATGAAATTAGTCGATTTAAGGATATTTTGTTGCTTCAAACTGGTTGGTTCAAATATGGTACTCCCTCCGATCCGTATTACTTGTTGCTCAAGCGGATGTATCTAGAAGTTTCTCAGTGCTAGATACATCTGTTTGGCGACAAGTAATATGGATCGGAGGGAGTAATATACTTTAGCTTGATTTGCCTACTATTGATTGAATTGATGTAAACATGGTAAGTTATATTGGTTGGTTTGGTAGTTTGTGTAAGCAATTGGAAATTAGGTACCTGGGTTTCATTCAGATACGTTCGCTTATGGCAGATTGGCAGTATGGTACGAATCATAGATCTCATAGAAATTGGACGTTTCCCACGATTCATTTGCGCTGACATTTTCTACAGGTGACTAAAGTTGTGCCGGCGGTCACCCCTGAGGTTAAGGATGCCCTGGTCAAGAACATAAGGAGGAGAATGACACCACAGCCTCTTAAGATTCGTGCTGATGTTGAGATGAAATGCTTCCAGTTTGACGGTGTTCTCCACATTAAGGTTCTGTTTGCTTCCATCCATGCATTTTGGTTTCCAAGTGTATGCTTGGTTGTGAGTTGCTAATTCTGTTTTGCAGGAAGCCATGAGGAAAGCTGAAGCTGCTGGAAACGCTGATTGCCCTGTGAAGATTAAGCTAGTTGCTCCTCCGCTTTATGTTCTGACCACACAGACACTTGACAAAGTTGGTTATTTCTTCCATTCATTTATGTGATTAATGTTGATTCTTTGACTTTTTTTTCTTCTTTGCGTAGAAAATATAAATCAAAACCCAACGCACAGAACTGTTAGTCTTTGCATGGAGGAGTAATTTAAATAATGTTTCGGGCTGTCTTGTAACTAAGTAATCAGGGAGTAGTAGTCATTTATTTTGCTGGGGAAATTGGCATACATGTTTTAGTAGATGGATGGAGAATACCCGGGTATTATTGACACCTTTAAATTTCATTAAAATCCAGATCCCCTTGTGTTGACTGTTGAGTATTTCTATTATGCAAGGCAGTGGGTACTATGTATTCACACATCTCTTAAATTTCATTAAAATTCAGATACCCTTGTGTCGAGTATTTCTATGATGCAAGGCAGTGGGTACTTTGGATTCACACATCTCATGATGCCAATGTATGGTTGGGGTTATTCATAATGGAAGGAGGTGGAATCAGGTTCCCCCGATTATATGAGCGTGGGTGGGTGGGTTGGGGGTTTGAATGTGGGCGGGCTGACTGTGCATACGCGTCACTCTAGCCAACTGAGTAGAGCCCATATCTCGTTGTGTTATTCGTGAATTTTAGTATGTGATCCAGTGACATGAAATTTGCTGATTTTGTGTATTGCTGTTGTGAACAGGACCAGGGGATAGCAGTTCTGACAAATGCAACCAAAATTTGTGCCGAGGCAATTGAAAAGCACAAGGGGAAATTGGTGGTGAAGGAAGCAGCTAGAGCTGTAAGTTCCTCATTATCTGTGCTCAACAAATAATCAGCAAAAAGAAACCACTGCCGATTCAGAGATCTGCAAGCTTTTCTACTCAGTCCCGCCCATGATTCATGTTTTATAACTTCCCTGTGCAGGTGAGCGAGAGAGACGACAAGCTGTTTGCGGACACGATTGAGAAGCTCAAGCTAGCAGGCGAGGAGGTCGACGGCGACGACGATAGCGAGGAGGAGGACTCTGGCATGGGAGACGTAGACTTCACAAAGGCTGGCGCTGGCGCGGACTGAGCGGGTCTCCTCCCAGGTGGGATGAGATTGCTTGTACAGCGCCAGCAATGAAGGGGAAGAATGTTTGGCTCCTCCTGTTTGTTTGAGGAGGCACGTTGGATGGATGGACGAGTGTTTACTCTGTTATTAGATATTGATGATCAGTTGTAGGCTACCCGTAGTCTTACAGATTGATTTGCTTTTCGCTGAGCACTGATTCTGAATACTGTTAATTGCGCTTTTGCTACCTGTTTTCATCAGCATTTATACATGGATTTTGCTTATCGTTGCTCACTAAGTGGAATTTGGTGCATGACACTGAGCTTACTTGCCCTGTTCTTTGAACTTTTGACTATTACTCCCTCTGGAAAGAAATATAGTAGTGTTTAGATTACAAATTTAGATCTAAACGCTCTTATATTTCTCTACGGAGGGAGTACTATGTGCTGCAATCATAGGCTCCGCCTATGATAACTTTGCATGTGCTTGAAATGATGTCTGCCGAATGCACGCTATATTTTGTGTTTTGATGACTGTTGGAGTTGTACTGAAATTACGCAACAGACGTCTCGTTTTCGACACTTTCTACGTGAGGTGTTGTCTTCTGCTTCGTAGCGAATTGATCATATAGCAGCTAAATAAGTCTCATTCGGCAAGAAGCACCAGTGGTCTAGTGGTAGAATAGTACCCTGCCACGGTACAGACCCGGGTTCGATTCCCGGCTGGTGCATTTAATTTTTTGCCTGACGACGAATGATGTTTCGTTTTTGCCTGACGAAATGATGCGCATACTTTTCTTTTTTGAATGCCACGAGAAGAAAGAAAGAAAGGGGGTCTAAAGACAAAAAAAAAAAACCCTTTTCCTCTGCTCAAGTTTCTATGGAACAGAACACGTCATGCGTGCGCGGTGTTCGCTTTCTGTCCAACGAAACCTAGCACACAACAATCGACGCAACAGTCTGCCTGTGTCCTTTACTTTCGGCCATGGAGTTTCGTTCACCGTCGGCCTTAAAACCGACTACTTCGTATGGAATCACAGTCGCCACGGCTTGTCCGATCGCGGATGCCGGCTGTGGGCCGTTGTTCCGTCGGTGCTCGATCGCTCTTTGTCAGAATGCCTCGTCCAAACAAGACGGTGGTAGACGATGAGGCCAGTGGCGTAGTTGTAGGGTGGCCAATTGAGCTCATCAGAGTAGTATACCGTTGAGCTCAAGTCAATGTCTCAGCCCATATACAGGAAATAAATTGAATCGTTCGGCTAACTCTCCTCGTACGTGTACTGTTGTATGCTAGTCAGTCTGGATGCGAGTGTCGTAAAGAAGAGCGGATGCGAGTGTTAATGTGGGTGTTTCTGTCACACACAAGTGGCCACAAGTCTAGTGTGAATTTACTGTTTTGGTATGTGCAAAGATTAGTCTCATATTGAAAACACAAGTAACCAGAGGTTGAAACAAAGTAACGAGCGTAGAAAGTAAATAACATAAAAGTAAAGTTATAAAAGTAAACTATCGGTTTGTCTATAGTAGGAAGTTAGGCGTTGGGAAACTCGGATTATGGTGTACATTTGATGTGCCTGTGCATCGGTAATACTAATTACATATTTACATTAGATGTGCCTGTGCATCGGTAATACTAATTACATATTTATATGGTTAATTATACTCTTCGATTATATGTTCGATAGGTAGGTCACCGTTGAATAGTTAACTCCTCCATGCATGGATTGTTCTCCTCTATTGTCCTGCATCAACCCTATCATATGCATGGTCATTTTAGCAATTAAGATTGTAAGACCAGACCAATGCTTTACGTGTCGTGGATTCTGGTTATCCTCATATTGTCTTTGCTACTTGTAGATATGAACACCCGGTGACGTAACTGCAGAGTGGGCAAATGGTCCATTGAGCATCCTGTAAATCGACTCAATACTTCACTGTAGCTGTAAAAAATAATCTATACTTCACTATAGCTGTAAACAAAACTAGTAGGCTGCTCATGCCGAAAATGAAATATTGCACGATCTGATCGCTAGCTCCCTTGTTTCCTTCATACATTCTATAGATGTTGTTGTCTTAACTGTCTATGGATGTCCGTACATGATGACTAAGTCCAATTATTCCATGTATAATCATACTCATAGAAATTCCATGTATAATCATACTCATAGAAATTCCAGTTTAATCCATACGCAATTGTAATTCGTCCATCACGCCATGTTATCTTTATTTGAAGAGATGCCGCTAGCGAAACTATGGATCCAATCCATTCATCCCTATTGCTTTGAACCTCCATCATTGTACTTTTTTTATTTCTTTTATAATCTAAATCTTTATTTCTTTTGTGGCAATCAATACTTTCAAACACAAGTTGCATTAATCCTTGCAACAAGCAAGGCTAGTAAGACCGACAATTTTACTAGTTTTGTTTGGGGCCGAGGCAACTTCTGTATTTGCATGTGTAGGTAGTGATCATTGACTGCAATTCAAAGCTCCTACGGGTTCCATAAACCTTAAGGTCATTCACTTGATGAAAATTGATACTTGCTACAACCATCTGCACTTAGGGGCCCAACACCTTCCTACGTTAAAGGAAGCACGAGGTGGCGGCTAGCAACACGTGCACAAGGCAGGCCGAGCCATCGAGGCAGGAACACCACCGACTTCTCATCTCTCTAATTCAAAGTATGTTTTCCATCTTCTTCAATTTAAAGTATGATTTTGCCTTCAAGGTTTGATTTAATTGTGAGTGTGAATGAAAAATCAAAACTGATAAATTCAGACAACTGATTAATGATTACTGTGATTTCATTCGGACTCACAATTGATAACTTAAACTTTTTAATTGAAGAATTGTTGCAAAATTAATCATATTGATATGTTCTTTCGATAAATTATATACTAGTGAGCAGTAACAAAGTTAGGCGAAATCTGTCAGGGGAGAGCCAAAGACATAATATGAGTTGTAAAATTACACTTATCAGTATATTCTTTTAATTTATACTAGTATGCAGTGTTGGAGCTAGTTTAAATTTGTTGGAGGTGGGGCTGAGGACAAAGGCTAATTTTTTTCCCATCTAAGCCCTCTCATGAATAAATTCTTCATAAGTTGGTTCAAATGGGGGGAGGGGGGCATTGGCCCCCTCAGCTAAATAGCCTAGCCCTATGTTGGTATGTTGTATTCATGATGTAAACACTTTTTATATCGATTGGACCACCCTAATCCAAAATCCTGGCCACGCCACTAGATGAAGAAGAGGGGACGGAAATTTTTTCCCAAAGGAGGATTAATTGTTGTATGAGTCGCTGTTGGCTACTCGTATCGATCCATTTCAGAGCATGGAGCAAAGGGGCGTGACATTTTGGCAAAACATGCATAATTGGTTTCATGAACAAAAGCACTATGACCCCCACCGCGCGGATTAATTGCTGTGTCAGAAAGCTGCACCCTTATCCTTAGGATTTGCAACAAGGGGAGGGGGTCCCATTGATGTTCATCTCGCTCTAGGCCAGTTAAGCCACAAGAATAGAGCACGAGGCTCTGATACCAATTGAAAGGATGGAGATGGACCTATTGGTGGGGGGGTGAATATGTACAATTACAAATTTTAATTGTTACCTAGCAAATTTTTTAGGCAATAATGTGAAATATGAAACTGAGCCTAACAATTGCTAATGTGATGCTAGTACTAAGCAAGGTGAGTAAATACAACAAGTATTTAGATAGGCAAGCACAATATAATACATGTAAAGACTAAGAGACAAATAACCACAAGCAGGGAGCTAGAGTTAGGAATAACCGCAACTCTGAGAGACGAGGATGTATGCCGATATTCACTTCCTTGGAGGGAAGCTACGCCACCGTTTAGAGGGGTGGATGTTACCACGAAGGCACACCAAGGCCACGAAGGCTCACCATATTCTCTGTTTGAGATATCACCACGAAGGCGATTCTCAACTGATAACCCACAAGTATAGGGGATCAATTATAGCCTCTTTCAGTAAGTAAGAGTGTCGAACCCAACGAGGAGCTAAAGGTAGAACAAATATTCCCTCAAGTTCTATCGACCACCGATACAACTCTATGCACACTTGACGTTCACTTTACCTAGAAAAAGTATAAAACTAGAAGTACTTTGTAGGTGTAACGGGATAGGTTTGCAAGAATATAAAGAGCACGTAAATAAAATCTGGGGGCTGTTTAAATAAAGAAGCAATAAAGTTAGTATAGCGAGTGTGGAAAAGTGGTGGTAGGAGTTGTGAAATTGTCCCTAAGCAATTGACTACTTTACTAGACTGATAGCAAGTTTTATGTGGGAGAGGCCACTGCTAGCATGTCATCCCTAACTTGGAATTATATGCACTTATGATTGGAACTATTAGCAAGCATCTGCAACTACTAACGTTCATTAAGGTAAAACCCAACCATAGCATTAAGATATATTGGTCCCCCTTCAATCCCGTATGCATCAATTTCTATGCTAGGTCGAAGCTTCTGTCACTCTTGCCCTCCAATACATAGTCCTATCAACATACAACTAACCCTATGGTGTGATCCACGCGCGCGCTCATATGATGGACACCAAAGGACAACAACATAACCACAAGCAAATTAAACCAATCATAGCAATTCACCAATTATCGATAGGACAACGAAAATCTACTCAGACATCATAGGATGGCAACACATCATTGGATAATAATATGAAGCATAAAGCACCATGTTCAAGTAGAGGGTACAACGGGTTGCGGGAGAGTGGACCGCTGTAGATAGATGGGGGAAGGTGATGAAGATGTTGGTGAAGATGACGAAGGTGTTGGTGTAGATTGCGGTGACGATGATGGCCCCGGCGGCGTTCCGGCGCCACCGGAAGAGAGGGGGAGAGAGCCCCCCTTCTTCTTCTTCTTCCTTGACCTTCTCCCTAGATGGGAGAAGGGTTTCCCTCTGGTCCTTGGCTTCCATGGCATGGGAGGGGCGAGAGCCCCTCCGAGATTGGATCTGTCTCTCTGTCTCTCTCTGTTTCTGCGTTCCCCAATTCTGCCCTTTCACCGTTTCTTAAATTCCCGGAGATCCGTAACTCCGATTGGGCTGAAATTTGGACACGATTTTTATCCGGATATTGGCTTTCTTGCGGCGAAAGAAGGGCACCAACCTCCTTACGGAGTGTCCACGAGGGCCCAGGGCGCGCCCCTCACCCTCGTGGGCCCCTCGGGCATTGTCTCACGTTGATTCCACTTCCCAAAATTCACATATATTCCAAAAAAATCTCCGTCAGTTTTTACCCCGTTTGGACTCCGTTTGATATGGATTTTCCGCGAAACAAAAAACATGCAACAAACAGGAACTGGCACTGGGCACTGGATCAATATGTTAGTCCCAAAAATAGTATAAAAAGTTGCCAAAAGTATATATGAAAGTTGTAGAATATTGGCATGGAACAATCAAAAATTATAGATACGACGGAGACGTATCAGCATCCCCAAGCTTAATTCCTACTCGTCCTCGAGTAGGTAAATGATAAAAAAGATAATTTTTGATGTGAAATGCTACCTATTATAATCTTGATCATGTAATCTAATCATGACATGAATATTAAGACACGAGTGATTCAAAGCAATAGTCTATCATTTGACATTAAGACAATAATACTTCAAGCACTACAGGAATCAGCTACTTTGCCGTCAGCCACGGCAGACGACAAAGGCAAGGATGGCGGACGGCAAAGGCCTTTGCCATCTGCCGCGGACGGCAAAAGGCTCCGGCAAAGTAGGGATCGGTAAAGAGCTTATTTGCCGTCTGCTTTTTGAAGCGGACGGCAAAGGGGCCTTTGCTATTAGCGGCTGACGGCAAAGAAAGCCGACGGCAATAAATGCGCTGTTAGTCCATTAGGCGGCTAACGGCAGCCTTTGCCGTCCGCCGCTAACGGCAAAGAGCATCCGGCCTTTGCCGTCCACCGAATGACGTCAGCTGGACGTCACCGCGGGACAAGCCTTTGCCGTCTGCTGCTGTAGGCAAATGTGGGCATTCTTTGCCGTCTGCCACTGTAGGCAAAGCCTTTGCCGTCCGCCGCTGTAGGCAAACTGACCAAATGGGTCAGCTCCCAGGGAGCACAGATGGCCGCCGCGTGGCTTCTTTGCCGTCCGCGGCAGACGGCAAAGGAGCCTTTGCCATCAGCGGCTGACGGCAAAGGTGCCTCTTTTTTCTGTTTTTTTAAATCCAGCAATTTTCACAGCAAATATATGACACACACACACACACACACACACACACACACACACACACACACACACACACACACATATATATATATATATATATATATATTTCACAGGTAACAACAAACATATGACATATCCAGCACATAAGTTTCATCGTGCATACATATATAGTTCCATCCATTCATACATAGCAAGTTGCACATACACATTGTTCCATCCATACATACTACAATGCAAAGTTTCATCAAGATAGCAAGTTCCATCATAGCAAGCTAGAAGAATACTAGAGGAGAATGAAAGAAAAAACAAGCACTCCATCATAGCAAGCTAGCTTCCGTGAAGTGAATGAAATCTGCAAAATGGCAAATAAGAAAGTTAGAAAAAGGTGACTAGAAGAAGAAGTATATGCCATTTATGAGCTAACTTAGGTGAAATGGATCATTTATGAGCTAACTTAGTTGAAATGGATCGTTTATGAGCTAACCTAGGTGAAATAGATCGTTTATGAGCTAACTTAGGTATAATGCATCATTTTAGAGCTAACCTAGGTAAAATGGGTCATTTTGGAGCTAACCTAGGTGAAATGGATCGTTTTTGAGCTAAGTTAGGTGAAATGGATCGCTTATGAGCTAACCTAGGTGAAATAGATCGTTTATGAGCTAACTTAGGTAAAATGCATCATTTTAGAGCTAACCTAGGTGTGATGGGTCATTTTGGAGCTAAACTAGGTAAAATGGATCGTTTGTGAGCTAACCTAGGTGAAATGGATCGTTATGAGCTAATCTAGGCAATTTACTGCTTCTTCTCCGCTAATAAAACCTACTCCTTCAACTCGCTCTAAAAAAATTGGATTCTGTGTAATAAGTTGTTGATATTCAACAACTCCGCGTAAAAAATAATCACAGAAATCTAAACATTTATCGATCCATCCATAAGGTAGATCGGCGGCTACTCCTCCGATGCGAAAGTAATTGTGCATAATTCGCATACCTGTAGCAGCTTCAAATAGATCATATATTAATTCTCTCTCTCTAAAAATATAGAAAAAAGGAGTCTGTGCGCCGAGATCCGCCATAAAAGGTCCAAGCCATAGCAAGTGAGAAGCTATCCGGCTTAATTCTAACATAATTACCCTAATATAGCTGGCTCTTTGTGGTATTTGAATATTCTCCAAGGTCATTTTAGAGCTAACTTGGGTAAAATGCATCATTTTGGAGCTAACCTAGGTAAGATGGGTCATTTTGGAGCTAACCTAGGTAAAATGGGTCATTTTAGAACTAACATAGGTAAAATGGATCATTTTGGAGCTAGTCTAGGTAAAAGGGGTCATTTTAGAGCTAACTTGGGCGGGTAAAATGGATCATTTATGAGCTAACTAAGGTAAAATGGGTCATTTTAGAGCTAACTTAGGTAAAATGGATTGTTTATGAGCTAACTAAGCTAATTATGCCATTTTTGACATAAGTAAGCTAAGTACATGCCATTATTAAGCAAACCTAGTTAACTAAGCATATTAGAGCTAACTTAGGTCACTTTGGAGGAAACAAAACTAAGTATAGATCGTTTTAGAGCTAACTTAGGTAAAATGGATGGTTTTGGAGGTCAGTAAGCTTATTAAGTCATTTTGGAGGAAAAGAAGCTAACTCTAGGTCATTGTGGTAAGCATATTGGAGGAAATATGGCGAAGTCTTGGTCTTTATGCATTTGTTAAGCAAAACACTAGAGAAACTTACCATGATCATGGAGGTGTAGGAGCGGGCTGGCTCGTGCCGGTAGCTGGAGAAGGATCGTGCGATGCTTGTCTGGAGTTACGCTGCACCAAAGATCATTTCCAATGTCTCGTTAGCACGATGACACTCAAATGTTAAGACTAGCAAGTAATGTCCATTCAAATTAAACTCATCGTGGTCCCAGGAGCAATCACTAGCATCGGCGGAGCGGTCTGACCGGTCTTCTCGCACACAGACTGCACATTTGGTTTTGACGACTCAGTCATACTAGTTAGTAATGAGACAAACACTACATGAATGTTTTGGCTAATCTGCAGAAGAAACTTACCACAAGGAGCTCGTACATGGCCCTTGCCTGCATGTCATTCCGTGCCCTCTCCTCCTCCAACATCTTTGTCGTCCTCTCCTCCAACTCCCGCTGCCTCTCCGCCGCCTCCGCCAGAAGTTTCTCCATTCTATCTCTCTCACTCTGTATAGCAGCCTGCAAGACCACTCCTCGTTACCATTTGTAATCATTGATGGAAGCACACACAATGTAATGGAGAAAGATAGCTGAGTACGTATAACTAACCTTGATGGCGAGTTGGACTGGCCGTTCACGAGGCCTTATCTCAGGAGCGGAGCTCGACTGGCGCGCCTTGATCTCCGGGAGAGTGCTAGGATAACAGATAAGTCCATCTCCAATGGCTATGGAGCCATGGGACCTCCCGCCACTAGATATCATCACCAGCTCTGGATCAATGGGACCCTGGCTCGGGTTAAAGTCCTCCCCTTTCCTCGCCTTCCCCTCATCTCTATATTTCACGAGCTTGTCGTGGGAGGAGATGTTGGTGAAGTTGTTTGCATCATCGAGGTCAGACGGAGAGAATGCCTTGACTTTCTTGAAAGAGGCAGTGTGGGCCATGGCATACAGGTCGTACACCTCTGGCACCTTATCCGCCTTATTGTAGCGTGCCTGAAAGAGAGAAACAAAGTAAATTAGTAATTAAAGGGCTCAAGGTAGCATGATGAATGAATTGCATGAATCATGAAGCAAACCACATACCCAGTTCTGCCCGAACTGATATAAGTTGGAGCTGCCTTGATGGTGTGGCACACCTTCCATTTGGGCACGTTTGTCCATGGCCTCGCTGTGGAGGGCTAGCCATTCTTTTGAGCACCACTCATTGACCAACACCTCCCAACAATCCATCCGATCCGCACACCACCTCGGAGGCGCCTAAGTTAGCAAATAGAAACTTGAGCGCTACGACTATGAATTACTAAATGAAGGAAGTAAGTACAAGGCCTTAAGAATTACCTTCATGTACTACTCCTTACTCAGGAACTTCTCGCGGCACGCCGGCTTGGCCTTCCTGATACCACGCAAGGCGTAGTAGTCTCGAACAGCCTGCACCCGAGCCTCGTGCCGTAAGTTCTGTAGTAGGCGCTTGCAGACGTTATCGATAACATTTGCCGCGTCCTCCTCGTATCCCTCCTCACACCTGTAGAATGTCTGCAATCAAATGAGACAATATTGATTAGTATAATTAATAACTAGCTAGTTGAAGATATTTAATTGTGTAAAGGAGAAATTACCCAGAACTTTCTGATCACCACGTCTGCCCTCGTCTTGCACAAGACACCGTCGATAATCTCACCCGGCGGGGCCGAGGCAGCCAAGTAGTGCTCCCAGCTCAATCCAAGCTCTAGAAGCCGACCCTCACCAAGCAACTTGACAAACCCCGGGAAGTTTTGCCGACAAAGAACTCCAAGGACAGAGTTGGGGCGGCGGACACTATGATGGTGGTCCCAACCCCTACAGCATGACAAGGCCAACGCATTAGATATTTGAAGAAACGTGAATGCAGAAGGTACAAAAAGATTAAATGCACTTACCTCTCCCCATCAGGGAAAATCAACCACCTCTGCTCGCGGGTCGCCGGCACGGACGGGAGTCGTGTACAACCACGCTGGTAGACGGTGCCCCCCTCCTCCTCAATATCAGTCGGCTCCCCGCCATCATCAGCATGGCCACTCGGCCCCTCAGGCTCATCCGGCCAGGTACCCCATCCAGACGTGTGCTCCTCCGGGGTCTCGTGGGCCAAAGGCCCGTCGACCCAAGGCTCGTGGGCCGAAGGCTCGTGGATCGGAGTCCGTGTAGCCTCCTCCTCGGACGAATCCACCCTAGCAGTCACGTGCTCGGGTGAAACAGCTGGGGGTGGCGGCGAGGAAGGTGCCCTAGCAGTCACCCTACCTCCTCTCCCGCGACCACATGCTCCAACTCCTCTCTTCTTCCCTCCCTTACCTCGTCCCCTGCTGGGCACCGTTGTCGACGAAGAAGGGCCCGGCGGTGTCACCATACTGTCCAGCAACGCTCGGCGGAGAGGTGCGTGTGGAATGGAAGACCTCCCACCACGCGCCGACGAAGAAGGGGCCTCGGAGCGCTCTCGACCAGTGCCCACCATCTTTCAACACCTGCCATGACAAAGAGTAAACGAAATTAGTACAACATAAAAAAATACCGACATGAATAATAATATGTATATCACTTAAGTGTATCATCATCAAGTACAACATAAAAAAATTGAATACCTGACACTACTAATAATCTCGATCACTATCATCAATAAATGCATAATCATCATCATCACTATAATCAATGACGGGCTCATAGGGTTCAGTGGCATCAACATGTGGAAGGCCACCTTGACGTAATCGGTCAAGCATTGACAGGTCATCCGCAGCAGTAACCTCTTCTTGTTCCGGCTCTTCTTGTTCCTCCTCTAGGTTGATGTCGGATTCACTGTCGCTGTCTACTTCAATGTTTTGGGGTGAAGTATAGCAGTTCTTGAAACGCTTTTTTGGAAAGACGTGTCTCTTGGAAGAATTCTCCTTCATATGTGTCTGGGTTAATGTGAGGTTCATAATCCTCTTCCTTTGGGGGAGATAGTCTAGCACGTGGCGGCACTTCATAAACGACATCCCAACCTTTCAGATTTGGATTAGTTTGGCAGGCCCACGGTAGATAGAATACTTGGGTCGCCTGTTGAGCCGTAATATAGACATCAGGAACATCTAAATGGGTGCTTTGTTTGATTTCAACTAGCCCTATATGTTCATGAGTCCTTCTAGTCTCCTTTGGCTGAAACCAATAACATTTGAAGACTACGACATTTGGTGGGTTTTCACCATAGAATAGAAGTTCATAAATTGCTTCAACTCTCCCATAATACTTGGTACCTCCTTCGCCGATAGCAGATACACAACAATTTGTAGACTTTCGGTCGGCCATAGATAGCTCTTTGCCATAGGTACGAAAGCGATACCCATTGATGTCGTATTTGTCAAATGAACGGACCTTATAGTCAAAACCATTAGCGACTTGTCTCAATTCGGCGTCCATAGACTCTGAATTAGCCTACACGTTTAATACGAAAGGATTGTTGCATTACGCACAAATTAGCGAATGAACTGAAATTGTCTAATAGAAATTACCGTTTGTTTGAACCAAGAGATGAAACCGGGATAGCCGCCTCCTTGCTTTGCGAGAAGCTCATACTCTTCGACGAAATCCTTTTGGATCACCGCTCCATACGAGAATATGGCGACGTATCGACTGTATGAAATATCCAGGAATAAGAGCAGTTCAAAGGAAATAGAAGTTACGAAAAATGTACCGAGAACTTACTCGATGTACGGCCGCACTTCTATTAGGTTGTTGAAGATATACAACGAAATGGTCCGCCATTCTTCATTATCCAAAGATACTGGTTTTGAAACACTGGCTGGTGCGAGATTCCCTTTGAGTAGGCTGAGGTTGGATCCATCGTTTTTAGGGTCGTCAGCATTGTACCGAGGCTTCGGATTATGCAAATGACGATTTTTGGCTTCGTAGTGTGCTGTCACGAAGTTTGCCGCCTCCTCAGTGATGAATGCCTCAGCCATCGATGCTTCAATTCTACGTTTATTTTTACATTTTTCTCGAAGCGTCTTCTGCATCCTCTCAGTTGGGTAGCACTAACGATTTTGCACGCCCCCCCAATCTTGCCTCGGTCGGGAGATGCAAAATCAAATGCTGCATTGGATTAAAGAAGCCCGGTCGAAAGATCTTCTCTAACTTGCAGATCAACTCCGGCGCCAACTCTTCCATTTCTTCTAGCACGCCAGGCGATAGTTCTTTCGCACAAAGAACACTGAAGAAATAGCTGAGTTCTGCTAGTACTAGCCATTCATCCTCAGGGATGAAGCCACACAACATCACCGACATTACCGCTCAATCCATAGGTGCCAATCATGACTCTTGAAACTAAATATCTTCAATTTATCAGGACTCGCTCCCCTCTTTAGATTCGCTGCATACCCATCGGGGAACATCAACTGCATTTTCACCCACACGATAATTTCCCTCATAGCTGGCCTTCCAAGATTGAACCATGCCTTTGGCTTCGTCCAGTTCTGCTTTCCTTTCGGTTCTTTCATGTTTTGTAACGGCCTATCACATAGCGCCTCCAGATCGACTCTAGCCTTAGTATTATCCTTTGACTTCCCATCTATGCCGAACAATGTACCAAAAAGTGCCTCGGCGATATTCTTGTCAGTGTGCATCACGTCGATGTTGTGTGGGAAAAGGAGGTCTTTGAAGTAAGGCAGATCCCATAAGCATGTCTTGTGAGTCCAGGCGTGCTTAGAATTATACCCCTTGAAGTACCCTGGACGCTCTGGATCTGGCTCAAGAGCGTTTAACTGATCCAGGGTCTGTTGGCCTGTCAACGCAGGTGGTGCAGAGTTTTTGACAACTCTACCTCTGATGAAGTTCTTCTTGTCTTTCCTGAACTTATGGCGAGGATCCAGGAACTGTCTATGCATGTCGAAGCAAGAAAACTTGCGACCGGCCTGAAGCCAACGAAACTCAAGAGCTCCCTTGCATGTGGGGCATGGGAACCTTCCATGCACACACCAGCCAACGAATAGCGCATACGCCGGCAAGTCATGCGTCGAGTACATGTACCAGACACGCATTATGAAGTTCCGTTTGCTATAGGCGTCGTATGTCTTGAACCCATTATCCCAGGCTTCTTGCAATTCGTCCTTAAGTGGCTGCATGTACACATTCATATTTTTCCCCGGATAGTTGGGCCAGGAATTATCAACGTCAGGAAAATGTTCTTTCTTTGCATAATCTGTTCGGGGGGGGGGGGGGGAGATTGAGTGGAAAGACAAATACGGGCCAACAACTGTATTGGGCTGCCGTCAGACCAAACACACTGAACCCATCCGTGCTGATGCCGACTCGAGGATGCCTCGGATCTGCTGCTTTGTCAGCATGTAATTCATCAAACTTTTTCCACGCAACACCATCCGATGTGTGTACGATCATCAGATTCCCATCTGCATCTAGTTCGGTTCTTTTGCCCGTTTTGTGCCATGTCATCTGTCTGGCCGTCTCTTCAACCATGAAAAGACGTTGAAGTCTTGGTACGATTGGCATATACCGAAGAACACTAACGGGGATTTTGGTCTATGTCTTCTCACCCATACCGTTGTCTACCACAACATACCTGGAAGACTTGCAAATGGGACAATAGTTCAAGTCCGCATAGTCAAGCCTAAATAAGACACATCCTTTCTCACAGGCATGTATCTTCTCATAGGGCATCTTCAGTGCACGGAGGATTTTGTCCGACTGGTACAGGTTTGCAGGCATTACACGGCCTTTGGGTAGAAAGCGTCCAAATACTGTCATCATTGCGTTGTAGCATTCTCTGCCCAAGTTGAACTGAGCCTTCAGAGCCATTACTTGTGAGATGGCATCCAACTGACAAAGCTCAGTGTGCTCGTGGAGCGGACGTTTTGAAGACTCCAACATTTCATTGAAGGCCTTTGCAGATTCCTCCATCTCCTCGTCCGAATCCCGAGCATCATCGAAGTCTTGCACCATGTTTTCCATCCCGGTACCATGCTCGTCGGTGCGACGACGATCCACCTCAGCTCGGTCACGTTGGACAGACTCACCATGATATGTCCACACCGTATAATCGGGCGTAAAACCACTCTTCTGCAGGTGTTTGCCCATTTCAGCCTCTGTCCTCTTTTCCCAATTGCCGCACCGTAAACAGGGGCACCAGGTTTTCCTCTGGCCATTTGCAAATGCGGCTTGCACAAACCCCTTGGTTTTTGTGAACCATTCAGTGCTCCATTTGTTCTGACCAGTGTGACCGGTGTACATCCACGCACGATCACTCATCTTGACTTTTAGAGCTACTGGACACACAACAAATATATATATATATATATATAATTCACCATGTATATATTCATTAGTTGATCTACTTTGTCAATTTTATTACGTCCATGCAACCTACACTCTAATAGGTAATGATAGGTCCTAATCCCACCCGAGTATGTGTAGATTGGGTTCATTTTCCCATGCTATGCTCTGGATCCGACGCAAAATTTCGGCAGCACCTCCCCGCTATTCTCCTGATACACGTCTCTGCAATAAACAGAGAGGATGTGCACCCGGAGAACAACAGGGGAGGCACTGACGAAATTTATGCGTCGGATCCGGAGCAAAGCATATGGAAAAACGAACCCAATCTACACATACTCGGGCTGTCCATGGATAGCGTAGGACAATTCGAGAGAATCACGGTTATAAATATGCAAATGCATGCATATTTATAACTATAACGCTTTCGAACGGGAGACACATATTGGTTACGCATACTGATGATTCAAGACAGATATATAGCTAGCTATCAAGTTTCATCGGCACGAACACCGGAACAGAGCAAATAATTAAGGGGGGAGGAGGACATGTCATTTGTGCTCACCCACGAATGAAGGGGCAGAGCTCGTCAAACGCATGGGGAGGTCGTCGAACACCAAACCTCGCAGCGATGAAACAACTGCACATTTAAATCTACCCGATCAACACAATTATATATGATGTTTTTCATAACAAAATCGAAAAATATATGACCTAACTCATAATTCACAAATATATGACCCCGTCGGCCTCTGGAAGGCCAAAGAGCACCTTTTCGGGAGGTGTCAGGGGTCGGGGTGTCGTGTCGGTGTCGGGGTGCCGTGTCGGGGTCGGGGTGCTGTTTCGGGGTCGGGGTGTCGTGTCGGGGTCGGGGTGTGTTGTCGGGGTCGGGGTGTCTAAGTCAGGGGGTCAGGGGGTCGGGGTGTCGGGGTCAGGGTGTCGGGGTCAGGGGGTCAGGGGGTCGGTGTGTCGTGTCGGCGTCGGGGTGTCGGGGTCAGGGGGTCGGGGTGTTTCCTTCTATCCTTCTTCTTCTTCTTTCCTTTCTTCTTCTTCTTCTTCTTCTTCTTCTTCTTCTTCTTCTTCTTCTTCTTCTTCTTCTTTCCTTCTCTTCTTCTTCCCCTTCTACATATTCTTCTTTTCTTCTTCTTCTTCTTTTTTCATCTTTTTTTCTACTTCTTTTAATAATATAACTAATTATCTAAAACCCATGCACTAAATCTAACACTAACACATATCTAGCACTAAATCTAACACTAACACTAACACATATCTAGACCTAAATCTAACACAAACAATTAAACAGCAAAAAAAAGAAAAAACAGAAAAAAATAACTCACCGGAGCTCGGGGGGGGGGGGGGGGTGGCGGTGGCGACGGGGGCGGCGGGCGGCAGGGTGGCGGTGGCGACGGGGGTGGCAGGGCTCCGGGGCGGTGGAGCTCAGGGGGAGCCGGCAGGGAGGCGGGGCCGCGGTGGCGCCGGGGGCGACAATGGCGCCGGGGTGGTGGGCGGGTGGTGGGGGCGGCAGGGCGCCGGGGCAGTGGGACGGTCGGGCGGCGACGTGGTGGGGCGACGGGGCGTCGGCGGGTGGGGGGCGGCGGGGTGGTGGGGCGACGGGGCAGGCTGCGGCGGGTGGCGGGGGCGGTGGCGGGTGGGGGGCACCGTGCGGCGGGGGGGGGTCGATCTGGTCGTCGGGAGGAGAGAGGGAGAGAAACAGAGAGGAAGGGGGTGGGGGGCTCGGCCGTTAGTTAGGTTAGTGAAGTTAGGTCTTTGCCGTCCGCCGTGCTTCGGACGGCAAAGAGGGGAGCCGTTAAGTTTTATCTAATCAGCTCGTAAGTGGGGCCACCTCTCTCTTTGCCGTCAGCCAGCTGACGGCAAAGAACTGGCTGATGGCAAAATCCTTCTTTGCCATCAACCAGTTCTTTGCCGTCCGTTTTTTTGTAAGCGGACGCCAAAGACCTTCTTTGCCGTCAGCTAGCAGACGACAAAGAACTGGCAGACGGCAAATAAGCTAATTCCAGTAGTGAAGCATACTAATAAAGCAATCATGTCTTTTCAAAATAACATGGCCAAAGAAAGTTATCCCTACAAAATCATATAGTCTGGCTATGCTCCATCTTCACCACACAAAATATTCAAATCATGTACAACCCCGATGACAAGCCAAGCAATTGTTTCATACTTTTGATGTTCTCAAACCTTTTCAACTTTCACGCAATACAAGAGCGTTGATGACCCACAAGTATAGGGGATCTATCGTAGTCCTTTTGATAAGTTAGAGTGTAGAACCCAACGAGGAGCAGAAGGAAATGACAAGCGGTTTTCAGTAAGGTATTCTCTGCAAGCACTGAAATTATTGGTAACAGATAGTTTTGTGATAAGATAATTTGTAATGGGTAACAAGTAATGAAAGTAAATAAGGTGCAGCAAGATGGCCCAATCCCTTTTGTAGAAAAGGACAAGCCTGGACAAACTCTTATATAGAGAAAAGCGCTCCCGAGGACACATAGGAATTATTCAAGCTACTTTTCATCACGCTCATATGATTCGCGTTCGTTACTTTGATAATTTGGTATGTGGGTGGACCGGTGCTTGGGTGCTGCCCTTTCTTGGACAAGCATCCACTTATGATTAACCCCTATTGCAAGCATCCACAACTACAAAAGAAGAATTAAGGTAAACCTAACCATAGCATGAAACATATGGATCCAAATCAGCCCCTAACGAAGCAACTCATAAACTAGGGTTTAAGCTTCTGTCACTCTAGCAACCCATCATCTACTTATTACTTCCCAATGCCTTCCTCTAGGCCCAAACAATGGTGAAGTGTCATGTAGTCGACGTTCACATAACACCACTAGAGGAAAGACAACATACATCTCATCAAAATATCGAACGAATACCAAATTCACATGACTACTTATAGCAAGACTTCTCCCATGTCCTCAGGAACAAACGTAACTACTCACAAATCATATTCATGTTCATAATCAGAGGGGTATTAATATGCATAAAGGATCTGAACATATGATCTTCCACCAAATAAACCAACTAGCATCAACTACAAGGAGTAATCAACACTACTAGAAACTCACAAGTACCAATCTGAGGCTTTGGGACAAAGATTGGATACAAGAGATGAACTAGGGTTTTAGAGGAGATGGTGCTGGTGAAGATGTTGATGGAGATTGACCCCCTCCCGATGAGAGGATTGTTGGTGATGATGATGGCGATGATTTCCCCCTCCCGGAAGGAAGTTTCCCCGGCAGAACAGCTCTGCCGGAGCCCTAGATTGGTTCCACCAAGGTTCCGCCTCGTGGCGGCGGAGTTTCTTCCCGAAAGCTTGCTTATGATTTTTTCCAGGGTAAAAGACTTCATATAGCAGAAGATGGGTACCGGAGGCCTGCCAGGGGGCCCATGAGGCAGGGGCGCGCCTAGGGGGGTAGGGCGCGCCCCCCACACTCGTGGCCAGGGTGTGGGCCCCCTCTGGTACTTTCTTTTGCCAGTACTTTTTATTAATTCAAAAAATGACTTCCGTGAAGTTTCAGGACTTTTGGAGCTGTGCAGAATAGGTCTCTAATATTTGCTCCTTTTCCAGCCCAGAATTCCAGCTGCCGGCATTCTCCCTCTTCATGTAAACCTTGTAAAATAAGAGAGAATAGGCATAAGTATTGTGATATAACGTGTAATAACAGACCATAATGCAATAAATATCGATATAAAAGCATGATGCAAAATGGACGTATCAACTCCCCCAAGCTTAGACCTCGCTTGTCCTCAAGCGGAAGCCGATAACGATAAATATGTCCACATGTTTAGAGATAGAGGTGTCGATAAAATAAAATACGGACATGGGGGCATCATGATCATTCTTATAACAGCAACATATATGGATATTGTCATATGATCTCTTATGCTCAAGTAATAATCTATTCACAATGTAAAGTATGAATCAGAAACTTCATTGAGAACCAACAAACTATAATCTCGGTCATTGAAGCAATTGCAGTTTATCATAACATCGGAAAGAGTCAATATAAGAGCTTTTCAGCAAGTCCACATACTCAACTATCATTTAGTCTTTCATAATTGCTAACACTCACGCGATACTTATGGGTATGGAGTTTTAATCGGACACAGAGAAAGATAGGGGCTTATAGTGTTGCCTCCCAACCTTTTACCTCAAGTGTAATGTCAACAATAATAATTCATGCTAACTTACATCCAATTAGATATATGTATCAGGATCTTTCCAACACAAGGTTCTTGCCAAAGGATAAAATGTAAAAAGGAAAGGTGAAAATCACCATGACTCTTGTATAAGGTATAAGACAAGAATAAAAGATAGGCCCCTCGCAGAGGGAAGCAGAGGTTGTCATGTGCTTTTAGGGTTGGATGCACGCAATCTTAATGCAAAAGAACGTCACTTTATATTGCCACTTGTGATATGGACCTTTATTATGCAGTCCGTCGCTTTTATTGCTTCCACATCACAAGATCGTATAAAGCTTATTTTCTCCACACTAATAAATCATACATATTTAGAGAGCAATTTTTATTGCGTACAACAAAGACAACTTACTTGAAGGATCTTACTCAATCCATAGGTAGGTATGGTGGACTCTCATGGCAAAGCTGGGTTTAAGGATATTCGGAAGCACAAGTAGTATCTCTACTTGGTGCAGAGAATTTGGCTAGCATGAGGGGAAAGGCAAGCTCAACATGTTGGATGATCCATGACAATATACTTTATTTTAGATATAAGAAAACATAACCCATTACGTTGTCTTCCTTGTCCAACATCAACTCTTTAGCATGTCATACTTTAATGAGTGCTCACAATCATAAAAGATGTCCAAGGTACTATATTTATATGTGAAAACCTCTCTTTCTTTATTACTTCCTATTAATTGCAACGATGACCAAAACTAAGTTTGTCAACTCTCAACAACTTTTATTCATCAAACTCTTTATATGTGTAGTCATTACTCTCCCTAAGATCAATATGATCTCTTTTATTTGTTTTTATTCTTTCTTTTTATTTAATTCCCTCACGATCATAGCAAGATAATCAAGCCCTTGACTCAACACTAATCTTTCTTATATATAGCTCACGGACTCGATTACATAGAAGGATCATAAAGCAAAACTCAAAACTAAATCATACTAAAACTTTATTCTACTAGATCAAGATATTACCAAAAGGATCGAACTAAGAAAAATGGTAAAGATAGGAGTGTGATGGTGATACAATACCGGGGCACCTCCCCCAAGCTTGGCAGTTGCCAAGGGGAGTGCCCATACCCGATACTCAGTTCTCCTTTGCTGGTGAAGAAGATGGTGGTGATGATGGATAGTCGCACATCGAGCGTAGGAGATCCTCCAATTTGCGAATATTGCCCTTGAGTGCGGTGATATGATCCTTCAACAAAATATTTTCACGCGTGAGATACTTATTTTGTATGCGAGCTAACTCAATCATCTTGAAAGCTTCAATCTCCGTTGGGGTAAGAAGATTGTTATGAGGTTGAAGGATGTCTTCATCTTCTGCTGCCGGAACTTGGTCCTCCATGGCCTTCTTGATCCCATCATCCTTGTTGATCTCCCCGGGTTCTTCTCTCTTCAGCTCTATCTTCATTAGCCAAGCATCGTTGTCACCATTATTGGAGGAGGGGGACGACATGATTCCTGGCCTTGACAATTCTGGCCGAAAACAACTTGAAACGAAAACAGAGGATATTTGCGTGGTACGGTGGCCAAAACCTTCGGGAGATTATATAGTGAATTTTTACCGACCAAAAGAAGTATCGTGCAAGAAAACGGAGTCCGGAGAGCACACGAGGTGCCCACGAGGCAGGGGGCGCGCCCTCCACCCTCATGGACGCCTCGTGTCCTTCCTGGACTGCTTCTTATTTTCCTATTTTCTTAAATATTCCAAAACGGAGAAAAATTACCATTAGAACTGTTTTGGAGTCGGTTTACTTACCGTACCACATACCTATTCCTTTTCGGAGTCTGAAGCGTTCTGGAAAGTATCCCTTATGTATTCCTCCGGGGTTACAGTTTCAATAACATTGGTTTCAACATTTATAGGATTACCTGAGATATAATGTTTGATTCTTTGACCGTTCACCACCTTCGGATTTGTGCCTTCGAAGTTGTTGATTTTTATGGCACCGGAATGATAGACCTCCTCGGTAACGTAAGGACCTTCCCATTTAGAGAGAAGTTTTCCTGCAAAAAATCTTAGGCGAGAGTTGAATAGCAACACATAATCACCTACATTAAACTCACGCTTTTGTATCCTTTTGTCATGCCATCTTTTAACCTTTTCTTTAAACAGTTTGGCATTCTCATAGGCCTGGGTTCTCCATTCATCAAGTGAGCTAATGTCAAATAACCTCTTCTCACCGGCAAGCTTGAAATCATAATTGAGCTCTTTAATGGCCCAATATGCCTTATGTTCTAGTTCGAGAGGTAAGTGACATGCTTTTCCATAAACCATTTTATACGAAGACATACCCATAGGATTTTTATATGCAGTTCTATAGGCCCATAATGCATCATCAAGTTTCTTGGACCAATTCTTTCTAGATCTATTAACAGTCTTTTGCAAAATTAATTTGAGCTCTCTATTACTCAATTCTACTTGACCACTAGACCGTGGGTGGTATGGGGATGCAATTCTATGATTAACATCATACTTAGCAAGCATTTTACGGAAGGCACCATGAATAAAATAAGAACCACCATCAGTCATCAAATATCTAGGGACTCCAAACCTCAGAAAAATAACTTCTTTAAGCATCTTAATAGAGATGTTATGATCAGCACTACTAGTCGGAATAGCTTCTACCCACTTAGTAACGTAATCAATAGCAACTAAAATATGTGTATACCCATTAGAGGAAGGAAATGGTCCCATATAATCAAAGCCCCAAACATCAAATGGTTCAATAACAAGTGAATAATTCATGGGCATTTCTTGACGTCTACTAATATTACCAATTCTTTGACATTCATCACAAGACAAGACAAACTTACGGGCATCTTTGAAGAGAGTAGGCCAATAAAAACCGGATTGTAATACCTTATGTGCAGTTCTATCTCCAGCGTGATGGCCTCCGTAAGCCTCGGAGTGACACTTGCGTAGGATCTGTTCCTGTTCATGCTCAGGTATACAACGTCTAATAACACCATCTACTCCTTCTTTATAAAGGTGTGGGTCATCCCAGAAGTAATGTCTTAAATCATAGAAAAACTTTTTCTTTTGCTGGTATGTGAAACTAGGTGGTATAAATTTAGCAACAATGTAATTAGCATAATCAGCATACCATGGAGCAGTACGAGAAGCATTAATAACATTTAATTGTTCATCAGGAAAGCTATCATCAATAGGTAGTGGGTCATCAAGAACATTCTCTAACCTAGACAAGTTGTCTGCAACGGGGTTCTCAGCTCCCTTTCTATCAATAATATGCAAATCAAATTCTTGTAGCAAGAGAACCCATCTAATAAGTCTAGGTTTAGCATCTTTCTTTTCCATAAGGTATTTAATAGCAGCATGATCAGTGTGAACAATTACTTTAGAATCAACAATATAAGGTCTGAACTTATCACAAGCAAATACAACCGCTAAAAATTCTTTTTCAGTAGTAGCATAATTTCTTTGAGCGCTGTCTAGAGTCTTACTAGCATATTGGATAACATTTAATTTCTTATCAACTCTTTGTCCTAGAACAACACTTACAGCATAATCACTAGCATCACACATGATTTCAAAGGGTAAATTCCAATCAGGTGGCTGAACAATAGGTGTAGGAATCAATGCTTCTTAAGCATTTCAAATGCTTCTACACAATCATCATCAAAGACAAAAGGAATATCTTTTTGTAAGAGATTAGTCAGAGGCCTGGAGATTGTAGAGAAGTCCTTAATGAACCTCCTATAGAAACCGGCATGACCAAGGAAACTTCCTATACCTTTTATGTCCTTGGGACACGACATCTTTTCAATAGTATCAACTTTAGCTTTATCAACTTCAATACCTTTTTCAGAAATTTTATGCCCCAAGACAATACCTTCATTAACCATAAAGTGGCACTTCTCCCAATTCAAGACAAGGTTAGTTTCTTCACATCTCTGCAAAAATCGATCAAGGTTGCTCAAGCAATCATCAAAAGAAGTTCCATACACTACAAAAAAATACACTTCCGTGATGATACATGTTTGTCACAGTAGGTCACGTTTTCTGTCATGCATGTACATCCATGATGATTTTATGACAGAATCAAGGTAGTCATACCTGTGCTGTCGTAGAAGTGTTCCATGACATTACCAAAATTATCATCACGGAAGTGTCCACTTCCATGACGATAAATCGCGCGTCACAGAAGTGCTTTCGTCAACGGTGACCGACACGTGGCATCCACCGTAACGGAACGCCGTTAAGCTACCGGGTCCGGTTTTGGATCCGATAACCCATTAACAGCCCCGACCGATGGGGATTTTCCACGTGTAAAATCATCATTGGCTGGAGGAAACACGTGTCGGCTCACCGTTGGGACAGATGTCATCCACTCATTGGACCCAAAGCGCCTATGATACGTCGACACGTGGCATGGCCCAACAGAGGCCCATTCCTTTGAATAGGCTGGCCCGTTTGACTTGGTCAAAAGGTGGCGGGTTGGCCCACGGCAAGCCTGTTAACGGCCTGTTTGCATATAGCCCATTTACAGCCCGCTAACCCAGGGCCTGTTTACGGCCTATCCGAATTAGGCCCAGTAGCGTCATCTGGGCCGTCCAATATAATTCCAGCCCGTTTTAACTTCCGGCCCATGTATGGCCCATGACGTCTTTCGGCCCATATGAGGCCCTTAGTAACCCTCAGCCCCTTAACGGCCCGTGGTAAAACTGGCCCGTAATGAACAGTGTATCACTTTATACCCATTAACGGCCCATTATTCCGTTGGGCCGTTTCCAACCCATGTTATCTTTCGGCCTTCTTAGGGCCCATTTATTCTTGGGCTCATTTCCAGCATTCGTTTACTTACGGCACGTTACTGTCATTTTCTACCTGTGGGCCTAATTCAATCCGTGGTTACAGTCGGCCTATTTGTGGCCCGTTAATACGTTGGGCCGTTTTCATGTAAAAAAACCCGTTGGGCTGTTTTCATAGAGTTATCAAATACGGCCTATTAACGGCCCGTTATTGTCCATGAATAGTACGGCCCATGATTGGTGAAATGATGATACGCCCAGTAGAAGGCCCATGGATCCTACGGCCCATAAAAGGCCCATGGATCGTACGGCCCGTAGAAGGCCCATGGATCCTACGACCCGTATAGAAGGACAATGGATCCTACGGCCCGTAGAAGGCCCATGGATCATACGGCCCGTGGGAGGCCCATGGTTACAACAGTCCATGTGTTGCCATGATTATTTTGGCCTAGTTTCCAAAAAAGGTTATTGTGGCCACTAGAAAAACATAGAAAAAGAACTGCAGTGACTACAAGCAAACAACTAAACAAGAGAATAAGGAAATAAATAAGCAAGCAATTAACGCTGGCCTATTACCGCTATTACACATATTACATCCACTGGGCATCAAAGTTCGCCACTAGTGCAAATATAGGGAACAAAGCAGCATATTACATACACTGGCCGTCAAAATTGGCCACCAGTGCAAAAAAACGCGGCAGCAAAACAAGAGCATAACTAAAACAACTTCGGAAGAGCTCAAGAAACGTTATCCTGGGTATCCACCATGCTGGCAATAAGCTTAGCAAGCTTATTAGCTTTGTCCTGTTTGGCGCTAAAATCCTCCAACGCTTGCTGTTGCACCAGAAAGTATGCATCTGAATGCTCCAGGGACTTCCGCAGTCCTTCCACTTCTTGTCGCAGCACAGCTGATCAATGTCTTTCAGCTTGTAGTTGAGACTCAAGAAACCGAACTGATTCATACCGTGAGTTTGAATAGCTTGTGCAAGCGGTAGTGGCCAGTAACTCGAACACTAAACCAAGACAGGACTTTGGGGTTGTCTCACTGTCTTCGAGATAGTCTTCCTTAGCTGTTTTATCAGCTTTGTTGGAGACCAACAAGGATGTGTCACTATCCTGAACCTTATCTGCATTACTTCCTTTACCATTGCTTAATAAGGCACTCTTCCCCAATATTCTGTCAGCATTCTAAAAGAAGAAACAAGCAGACACATAACAGGTTTAGCATGTACTAGTATATGAAACTCATTTCGGTGAACCAGTTCATTAGTAAGTGGACAGGATTAAACTACCAAGTCTTCTATTGCCAAGTACCAGTACATAATAAAAGCATCAAACAAACATATATCTATGTCCTATGGTCACTGCATTGTCTTGCCAAATCAAAATAGAGACACGGTTCAAATCATATCAGTTCAAGACAAAGCAGCAGTGAAAGAATACAAAGCATGGGAAACTACACGGCACAACAAGATTTCAGATGGGTACCACGGGTCTACATGTACAACAACACTATTGGCTCTGTTGTGATGCTAGTAATGTGCATGATATGAGAAGTCAACTGTATACACAATTGAAATTGAAATCGACAGAGCTATTAAGAGCAAGCCTGTTAAAGAAACATGCGTGAACAGACCTGCTGTTCCATTGGAGTTTCGATTGGATCCTTCAATTTAAAAATAAGTTTGTATGAGTAAATACAGTGATACAAGAGCAAAGCAGTATGCACGATAGTAATCATAGTTAAAAAAGGCGGACCTAAGCGAGTGCTTAAGCGCGCCTAGGCTCTAGGCGTTGGTGAAACGCATTGCGCATAACTACGCTTAATCTGTGCATAACTGCGCATAAGCATGCGCTTTGGTCAGTAAAGCGCAAGGCGGTGGCAAAACGCACAATTAACGCCTAGCGCTTTTTTGAACTATGATAGCAATGGAATCTTAAATTAGAACAGTTGTTCTTCAGGTTCAGGCACTTGTTCTACATGAACAGAGTACATCAAGACACAAGAATATAGTACTTGAAAATAGAAAATGAGCTCATAGACCTTACCACATTCTTGGTTCAGGACCAGTATAGAACAAGGCGTTCCCAGTCATCGTCCAGTAAATGTGTCTCAGGAGAACGTAAGGGAATTTGATGAGTTTCTTTGCTGGTGAAGTACGTTTTCTACAGGTAATTCTGATACTGCCACCAAGCATTCTTGAAGATAGCAGAGGTATTAGCACAGGTTACCTCATCCCGAGTTTCCAACTCGGTCCTTCTCTATAGAGAAAAATGGGAAAATTTGCTGTATTATAACCATCATGGAGGTAGGACGTATGGGACAAAGCAAAGTAATTGCCATGAATAACATTACTTACACATAACTCCTGGACAAACACCTGCAACTGGCATTTTCCTTCATCTTCAGTATAATATTTCCAAGATGGGAAGATACGCACATACGATTTAACAACATCAAATGCGATAGATGCTAAACTACGACTAGCTGGTTGTGCTTCCTCCACAGGAATAGGCGTACTAACTGGTGGAGTTGGGGTTTGCCGTGGTAGTACTGGCCCTTTGGGCACTGGAGATGCCTTACTAACTGCTCTTGTTTGGGAGCTCTGTGGTGGAGATGGTGCTGTGTCAACATGAACTGGGTTACTATCTGCTGGGGTTGGGGTTAGATTGGGTGAAGCTGGTTCTCTGTCCATCGCAGTAGGGGTACAATCTGCGAGAGTTTGGGCTATGTGTGGTAGGGCTGGTTCTCGTGCATGTACAACCGGGGTGCTATCTCCACCATAGAGGGCATTAGATATGATGTCTGAACTAAGAACATGGTGTTGAATATTGTGTATATGATGTCTAAACAATGCAATGCAAGACACCATATGCATGATATGAGCAATATAACCGTGCCAAGTTAGAGCATACACCTCGGTGGGGGAATAGGACTGGTCATCTGTCTCTGAATCCATCTCCGAGGAGCTATCGGGACCCAACAAGAGATCTGCTTCGACAGGTAGCACTGTCTGCTCTGAAGGCCTTGTTTTCACTCCAGATTTTTCAATCTCCCACCCAAATGGCTGATTCACAGGAAGAGTAGTTTAATGTACAAACATTGTCGACAAATGGAAATGTAATGAAGAAAAGGATGGGCAAGATATCATTCAAATATATGATGCCTTGTTAAACAGGATGGCATTGCACATTTCACATATATTATGGCTGGCTAAAAGACATGAGACTGCATAATTCCCATATATGATATAGAAACTAAACAGGTGGCATTACAGAACATGTCTAAACTAAGCAGATGACATATATGATATCAAAAATAGGCACTGCAAGGCAACATATGCATGATATGACTAACATCATCATGCCAAGGTAGAGCAAACACCTTGGGGGGTAAATAGGAGTGGTCAGTGGCGTCTGAATCCGCCTCAGAACAGGTATCTTCCTCTGGATTACAATCTGGAGAGGGGTGGGGAGGGTTTGCCATTGAACCCACCATGGAGCGATGTCTGCATGACATTGTATTGCCGCGCAAAACTCTTCTCTTTTTCTCTACGTGTTCAGCATGACTGTGTACAATATCTGACATGCATACGAAAAAAATATGGTGAGATTATGTAAGGAGAGCATGAAGAAATTTAGAGTGATGGTAACAACCAGTGGATGGATCCAAAAATAATGATAGCAGGCTGATGATTGCTTTAATTTAATAAAAAGACAGATGATGATTGCTTTACTATTTGTTTCCCACCCAAGATGAACAACATAGGCATACCCTAGGTGAACCAGATATTAGACAGAGATACTATTCATCGCTTCCTCGATATGTGCCCCACAACTAATTTAGAACTCAAGTTTGAACATTATTTTGGACCTGACTTGGAGTCCAAGAGGTGAACATGACGATAAAGTAGCAGGTAATTTTAAGCAATGCATAACATAAGCAGAAACAAAAGAGTGCGACCTCTCTTATGGACCCGTGTACTCCTCAGGTTCATCTGTTGAGTCGATGATGGTGATGCCGTTGCGGTGGGTGCCGGCGGCAGGGAAGGAGATCTGAGGCGGCGAAAGACGGTCAGGAGTCGTATGTCTGGTTTGGTGGATATTTCTGTCGATGGAGCAGCTCAGGTGAGGTGGACGACACCGCGGCAGGAGCAGGACAAACCACACAAAGTTTCCTTTGACACCTACCTGTAACTGAAGTAATTCTGTAAGGGCTCATTTGGCTTGCATGATTCTAAAAACGCAGGGATAGGAAAAACACCGGAATAGGATAGGAATGCACATGGTAAACAGAGCATTTGTAAACACAGGATTTCTGTCAACTTGGGTGTTTGGTTTATAGGAATTGGAAGAGCAGAGGAATGCAAAGAAACATGGCCAAAATAAAGTGAAACCATATGAAAGCGTGTACAGTTAGAATGTTATTCTGCCACTAATGCACTTGGTCTTGTTTTCATGCATAGGATTTTGAAAAGTAGGTCCAGGTGGATGTTTTGCTTCATTCCTTTCAACAAAATGCATGAATAATTGAATAGTAGAGTGCCATTGGAAAATTCCCTATTGCTATGTTTTTCCGTTGAACCAAAATAGCCCTAATGGATCGGCATGAATGTATAGTAATAAGTGATGCAACAAGTGTACAACCTCTTTGCCGTAGCCGTGTCGACCCCAGCATCATTGGGTTGGTCGCTGAAGCAGTTGAGGCAGAGGTGGCTGTCGGAGGTGTGGAGGAGGATTTGAGGAATCTGTAGACGGCGTCCAGGGCACTGCTCTGTTGTGATGGATCGTTCTGTCGTTGGAGCAGCTCCGGTGAGCCGTAAGACGTCAAGGCTGAAGCTGCACAACACAGACATCGTCAATCTCAAGTTGGATTCTAGTAGCATCTCCAATAGATGATGTAAAATTTACATCACCAAAAACCACCTGACTACAATAGATGAGGTAAAAACTGTTGACTCCGAACTTAATTGTCGAAACTTAAATTTGCTGTGGAATCTGAATGTTACTGTAGAAACTGAACGCAATGGTAGTAGAGAGGCACTTGACATGTAGTTTAGGGAGGGCCTGCAGTTCATCTTCAACCTGCACCCCCCTGAGCCGCCAGCCACCATCGGCCGAACCGCCGGCCCCTGCGCCGCCTCGCCGCCCCAAAACAACTCCCCACCGCCGGTCCGCCGCCGCCCCGGCCAGCCCTCTAGGCCCCCCGCCCTCACCCTGGACCCTAAGATAGATAGTGGGGTACCTCTCCGGCGAGCCCCCATCCTCGCTGCGGGTGGTTCTTCCTTAACTCTGGCGAGCCCCCCCCACCCCTTGAAAATCGACTGACCCAAAAGTCGATTCGGTCGATTGAAGTGTAGCTAAATCGGAGCAGAGCAGCAGCACGAGCGAGGGGGAGAGCTGCAGCAGCAGCGCGAGCGAGCAAGCGAGAGCCGGAGCAGCAACAAATGGGTGAGCGAGCGATCGAGCGAGAGCCGGAGCAGCAGGAGCAGCGCGAGCGAGCAAGAGACGAAGCACCAGTAGCAGATCCGGCTGGTATGGACGCCGCTGCCGAAGGGGCCTCGCACTGGGGGAGAGCCGCCATAGACATGTCGCCCGCGGCGCCGGCTTCAAGGTAGCCGCTCCATGGGGGTGCGGGATGGAGCACCGTGGGCGCCGGGAGGTCGAGTTAAGGAGAAGGTGTGATGTGATGCGTGTACAACCTCTTTGGTGGCGCCGAGTAGGCATCGGCTTCGTCCGAGGAGTCGGTGAGGATGCTGCGGTTTCGGTGCAGCAGGTTAAGGCAGCGCTGTGGGGATGGAGCAGCCGCGATAGACGAGGCGATCGTCAGAGCAGCTCCTTGGAGGTGGAGGACGGGGCGGCTGAACCGGCGGGACGACGAGATGGACGACGGATCCTCATCCGGGGAGGTGGACGAGGGACGTCGAGTTGTTGCGGTGGACGACATCGTCGGGGAAGAGGCTCCGGCTGGGCAGCGGTGAGGTGGCGGACGGAGGAGGGTGGGGTTTCGCGGTTGGAGCGGAGAGGTTATGGCAGCCTGCGATTTCGAATGGCAAAAAGGAGGCGATGGGAGGGGGTGAACCATGACTTAGGGACGCGCTTGTCCAAAACGTAGGGTGTGTTACAAATGTACCCCCCATCGATTTGAACTAGCGGCCCTTTCGGCTCAGGGTTAGAAGGGAGATTTCGCTTGTCGGGATTTGACAGCTGGAGGGAGTTTTCGCGCGCATTGTAATCGGGATAGCAAGGCGCGGGTTGTGAAGGCGCCAGTTTTGGGAGCACGATATCTGAATTTTCGGGATATAACAAGGCATAGTTTGAATTTTAGGGACAAACCTAACATGTAATATTGTACTTGTACGTATCAAATCAATTCGCACTTCCCTCAACCAAAAAGAAAACAAAAAAATAAAACTATTCACACCACACAAAGAGAGAGTCTTGCCCTGTTTTATTATAAAAATGTTATTCAAAGCTACTCCCTCCTTCCATCTATATAGGGCCTAATGAGTTTTTCGATGCTTACTTTGACCAAATATTAGAGCAATAATATATGACATGCAACTTACACAAAGCACACTGTTAAATTCGTCTGTGAAAGTTTCTTTCAATGATATAATTTTCACATTGTGCATGTCATGTACTATTGATCTTGTCAATAGTCAAAGGCGGTCTTAAAAAACACATTACGCCCTGTATAGATGGAAGGAGGGAGTATGAATCCATGTTATGTCCAATTAAATTTTTTCGCTTGCTGTATAATGCATGTAACCTACTCATACCAACATTTTAGTGCATTCCAAATGTCTATACTACTGTTGCAATTCGAACTGAATTTGAATTCGTTTCTCTATTTCAATAAGAATCTACAATCATGATTGTTGCCAACTTGAACCATCATTCGTGTATTACCTTAATAACACACCACATGATTACCATAGAGATAGATATGAACTATGTGTACTACATGAACTCAAATTCTATTTTTTGAATACACTTGATGTTGATTCCAAATAATAGTACATTTACTAACTATATATTCATAATCTAAACCATGTTCCATACGTACACCGTGTTCATCACACATAGTATAGTGCCCCGCCCCCTACATTATTACAAGTATTTAGACCTGAGCTGCAAAAGCCACACATTAGCCCAAATTATGATCAATGTTCTATATATTATACGTAGTACTAGCAAGATGCCCATGCGTTCCACAAAACATCAACATGATCAAGGGGAGGCCTAATTTGCAAATATGGAGAGGGGTGTGGGTATCTTTTTTCAAAATTGCCATAGTTTCCTTCCTATCCGTTAGATATAAATCGGACGGCCTATATTGCAGGATGGCACACACACCATCATCAACAAGTCCATTTTTATAAGAGTAGAGATAAAATATATTATATGTAGTATAACATGTTCATAACCACACCATGTGTATCACCATTATATGTATTCACACATGCGTCGGTTTAAAACACTATGATAAATTCTTCAAATATCCGAATTCGCTTTTTATAATGAAGTATGATCTCTATTCGTCTTTTACACCCACACAATCCTCTTATCTTTGTAGCTAGCGCTAACTTTCTCTCGTGCATGCACATGCCTGCATCCCTCTCACCCTCCCCCAGCATTCTCTAGCTCCATCGCGCAAATTCGTCTTTTCACTTTAGGTCCTTCACCCACAGTGTGTGTAGCCCTCCCAGCTCCTTCTTTACGACACACATCGATCGATATGGCTCTCTAGCCAGGTGTGCCTAGCACAAACACAAGCTTCCCCTCTTCTCTTATCACCGTCCATGCCTCACTCCCACCACTCTTTTCATCGATCTCGTACTTGCACACTCCTTCCCCCTCGATATAGTATGACTCTCGCACCACCTCCTAGATGCATTCCTCTCTCTCTATCCTTCTCCCCGTGCCTCATTTGCTTCTAACACACACATGCATGTATACTGATCGATCTCCCAACATATACCTAGGTCGACTTTAACTATTCCCCCCCATCGATCGACGTACCTCACAAGTTATCTCCCTTCTTTCTCTGACAAAGGACGATTGATCTTCCTATGTAGTTACGTCTTCTTACCATAGCCATATCGTCCCCCTCATCATTCGTGCATGCCTCCTGACCCGTCTCTCACACGCACGTGCACAAATAGGCAACCTTCCCCTCTCTTATTGATATTGCAGGCGTGCCCTCCGGTTGTCTAGCAAGCCTATCCCACCATTTGTTAGAAGCAACTCCACTACCACCCCCTCCAACACTCTAGCTCTGTCTCTCTCCCAACCTTATTCCTCTCCTACACATATGCATGGATGCCGATCGATCTCCCTTAATACATGAGGTAGATCAATCTCCCTTAATACATGAGGTAGGCCTCTCTCCTCCTCCACACATATACCAGCCATTGTACCTCTATAGTGAATTAGGCCTCCCTCCCCCCCACCACACACCCATGGTCGAGCGCTGTAGGTAGGTATCCATGCCACAGAGACAAATTGTACCTGTCCCCTCTCACGTTCCAATAGGCCAGCCACTCTATATCTTTGACGTGGGCACACACAAATTCGATGGCACTCTTTATCGATCGCGCGCGCGCACACACACACACATCATCCCTCTCTTTGATTCTATGGACACCTCAAGCCGATGATACCTCCACTCTCTTCTCGTGGATCGCCCCCTCTATATATATGATATATCCAGGACTCTATTTCACACACATTGCATATGTTACATTTTTTGATTGACCCCCCCCCCCAAAAAAAACTCTCACGAACCCACATACTATATCTCTCTACGTTTGTATCTCTCTCACACAACCGCACGTAGGTGGTGTACGTATACAAGAAGAGAATAGGTGCACCGTGCACGTACTCACGCTTCGTGCCCAGCCACACCCGCGCGGGTACACGGTGGAGCTCATTTCTGTACGAAATGGCAGACCACGTACTAATTTGAATGCGTGTAGCGGTTGTTTACCTACGGAGGTCCTGTACCACGCGTGCACGAAACAAAGTCCGTCTTGATGCGTTGGCGCGTTATTTTTAAATAAAGTTATATCGTTCAATGGCACGTACACAGAATATAAAACGATTTTTATGGAGAAAAAGGTAGTCCGCTCCACTATATACAATGGAGCCTGCCTGCCTGGTTTGTCTCTCTTCAGAGTATCTCAAACAAGGCTGCGGTTCACCCTGTACGTTCGGTTTATTCGGTTTACATGGTTCAGTTTATATGGTTTTTTGGTTTATACGGTATTAATACTTCGGTAAATACGGTATGAAATTAAAATATGGTTCGGTTTCGGTATATACCAAATTATTTCGGTATGGTTTCGGTATATACCATAAAAACCAAAGTTGACGCGAATTTGAAAATGACGTACTAACAATTTGCAAATTTATGACTCAAAACACATACTATTTTACACAAATAGTATATGACTATATATATAAGTATATATGCATGCATTGATTCATCTGTTGATGGTTATGGACATGCTTAGCATTTTAAAAAGAGAAAAATGACTATGTTACGAGAAAAATTTACGTGCTTAGTAGTGAATTTGACTCATGTACAAGAAAGAGGATAACTTGTATGGTTGTTCATCTCAAGAAATATAAATTTATTTGTCACTTCGGTTTATTCGGTTAACCGTTCGGTTTTTCGGTATATACCGTAAAAACCAAAGTTCAAATCGGTATGAAAAGTTCATACCATACCGAAACCATAAACCATAAACACCATAAAATCGGTTCGGTTCGGTTTATTTTCGGTATGGTTTTTCGGTTCGGTTTTCAAATGCACAGAGTGAGCTGCGGTGGCCTCTCTCTCTCTCTCTCACGGTTGGTCACTGATCCGGCCGCATCCCGTCTGCCGGCGAAAAGGGAGGACGTGCATCGTTTCTGCGTTCGACGGCGACGAGGCAGCACGTCCCGATCTGCGGTACACGCCGTTCTCTCTAACCAAGCTCCGGTGTGGTAGGGCCTACGCCACCTGCTCGCTACCGCAGTATGGGCAGATTACGCCCGCCGCCGCTCACCTAGTTACATCCCGACGACCTCCAGGTATCCCCTCTGGCATTGCTCCACTGCCCGTCTTCCCACGTCGCTGCATGTGGATCTTCCATAGTTCTTTGCCCAAAATGTAGCTCATCCGGCGTCCTTTCCATATTGCAATCTCGTCCTCACACCGTTTTAGACAAACACAACCGTGTTGTTATCTTCCCTTAGGACAAGGAATATGCTTCTTTTTTGTCGTCGCATGTGTCATCAACTGTTATTGGCCAGTAATTGTTTCCTTCCTACCTCTTTTTTGCTAACAGGGCTATCCATTTCACCTCGTTGCTATTGCGACCTTTTGGTGAACTGCACAAATCACTTTTTTCTTAAGAGTGTTTTGTGCAGTTCTACCAAAATGTCACACGGGCAACGTCTCTACATTTCAGTGCGACTGCACAAAGGGAGATTGGTTTTGCTCTATCCTCCTCATCCAACTCCGAGCCTAATCTTCTCCAACTAGTTAGTCTTAAGAGAGACTGCAAAGGTGACCGGCTTCTATTTGTGTGTTTATTGTTTCATCAGCAGTCCTCTATTATCGTAATCACACTTAATATCTTTGGAACAGGGACGCTCAGCTCTATTTTAGTGGAACTGCCCAAAATGATCGGAATGTTGCATGCTCCAGACAGCTACTTTTTTCCCAACATGCCTTGTTGATTTAGACAGAGATGGAGGGACGTTGCTGCCAATGAAAGCATGGATCAATTTTAATTTAACACCTTCTCACAACTTTGTCTTCAGTTGTGATGTAAATATTAGCTCTGATCTGCTAATAATTGAGATGCATTAGCAAGGAAGTTAGTTTTTTATTGTTTCCGAAAGAGCATCGATGGCAAGACACACGAAACAAAAGCTGAAAGCTCACACCATTGTGCAGTTTCATGTCGCTGGAAAATTATTTGTATAGTACGTCAATTATGTAAAAAAATGCTGGAAGCTTGATAGCATTGCCAGAATCCTCTTCGGCATCCGGGTCCATGTGCCATGCACAAAATTATACTCCTTCGTTCCTAAATATTGATCTTTTTACAAATTTCAAATGGGCATATTTTAGAGTGTAGATTCACTCATTTTGCTTCGTATGTGTACTCCCTCCATTCCTAAATATTTGTCTTTCTAGAGATTTCAACAAGTGACTACATACGGAGCAAAATGAGTGAATCTACACTCTAAAATATGTCTATATACATCCGTATGTAGTAGTCCATTTGAATATCTAAAAAGACAAATATTTGAGTAGTCACTCGTTGAAATCTCTAGAAAGACAAATACTCCATAGTATATTTAAGAACCGAGGGGGTAGTGCACAGCTTCATGGGAGACTCAGCCCGGTCGTTGCGCCGCATTAATAGTGAGTAATGAGAAGTCAAATCATAAGCCCCACCTTTCCCACTGTAAGTTGCTCGGAAGAAGCAACCATCAATACGCTCTTCTTTAAATCCGCTCATACTACTTCATCCGTCACTGTTTATAGAGCGCGCTTCAGAAAAAGAAAAAAAATCTCTGGGACCAAGGCGACTAGCGATCGGCCTGAAAAATAGCATTGGTAGTTATAGCATGGCGTCTATTACTAGAGGAAATAATGCGTACACACATGCATGCAGTGCTTCCACCCCGGGTACACACATGCATGCACTTACTCCACTCCGTAGTACATCGAGAGAAAATTGTGGACTTGATTGCGGTTACTACGCCCTAATTAATTGAGCATTAAACCAAATGCGTCTAAAGTCTCTCTGGTGGTGGAAATGCATTGAGAGAAATGCATCATAATGAAGCGCGCCCTGTAAACTGTGACGGAGGGAGGAGTAGTATGAAGGTGCAAAACCAAGTACACGTATGGCCAGTCGGTTAATGCACCTCCTCTTGGCATATCACTGACATGTGGGACCGGAGTGTGAGCAAACCGATCTCAATTGATGGCAAAATGGCTAACCCGCCGTTCCTTGAGAGAGACGAGGAGCGAGAACACACAAACGGGCTCGCACGGAGGCCAAGATATATTTGAGCATGGTTGATCGATATCATCATTACATGTTGGGCTGCTGTTTTCCACCCTTCTCCAGAATAAATGTGTACTTTACCAGAGATTAAAAAAATAAGAGTACAGAGGCTCCACCATGCGGTTCTAGTAGTAGTACTACTCGTACTACTAAACCTTGCAATTGGCTCTTCGCCTCTTCGTGAAGTCGAACAATGATGGTACTCCGCATGTTCGGTACTACAGTGTATGCCTCTGGCAATCTGACACCGAATGAACTAATGCATGTCCACCGCCTGGGCTAGGGTACATTGCATTAGTCAAAAGGCGTAATCGAGCTTCACCTTGTCCTGCAAGCTTCTCCTCGTTCTGCGAGTTGACGGGACGCACCAAAAAGTAGTGCTAGTCCATACTCCCTCCTTTCCAGTTAATATGGCTTAATCTTTTTTGCAGGTAAATGAGAGAGCTTTATTCATATATAAGCATTCTTAGGACGATCAGCCAAGACACTGGTCACTAGGAAGTGAGGTACCCAGCAAAAAAGAAGTAGGAAGCGAGGCGTTTCATCAAGCCAGCTCTCGGCCACATTCAAAGTGCAGGAAGCACGGTTCGCACAAAGATGCGCCACAAGGTTTGCTGACCTGTTTACATGCTGAATAACAAAAAAAGAGGAAATATTACCGAGCGCTCCTATTTGTAACAGGATATGAGCCAGAATTAAGCGAGAATTATGGTGAGTGTTCCATGCAATCAACTTCCATTATCACATGCGAGAACCCTCGAAGAGAACCAAATGTGTTGAAGATTGCTTTATCACATTTTAAAAATATAATAAGAGTGCAGACACTCCTCCATCTGGTTCCTAGTAATAGTATCTTTGCGCTTGGCTGTTCTCCTCTTCGGGAAGTCGAACAATGATAGTACTAGTATAGTGTATGCTTCTGGCAATCTGACACCGAATTAACTTTTGCACGTCCACCGCCTGAGCGAGGGAGAGCATGCATTAGTCAAAAGTTTCTCCTTGTCCTGTTAGCCACCGCGCGCAAGCTTCTCCCGTCCTGCAAGCTTCTCCTTGTTCGGCAAGTTGACGGGACACAACAAAGTAATGCTAGTCCATACTGCCTCCTCTCCGGTTAATATGGCTTAATTTCAAACGAGATAAATACACTGTCTGTCACTGTATATTTGTAAAAATACGGTCAGTGGACTTCATAATACGCTCATTACGCTCAATATATACATTTTCCGGTGTTTATACGGTCACTAGCTCACCCTGGCTGAGTATGTGTGTGCATGCACGTGTAGGTTGAGCACTTGAGCGTGACCGTGTGTGTTCCGTCGTGTGCTCGGACATGCATGCATTAGGGCATCGCGCGCGTTTTGCGTCCATGTGTACGTGTGACTGTTGCATACACGTAGGGGGAGTACGTGTAGGGGCCACTAAAGGAGCAGTCAAATCACACAGTAAGTTAGTCGGAAGAAGCAACCATCATTTCACTCTTTAATGACACGTATGCAATATAAAATGGTTGGTATGGAGAGAAAAAGAAAACCACTATATATACACTAGCATGAGCCTAAGCTACAAGCCTGCTTGCTTGGGTTCCTCTCTTCACATATCTGGCCTGATCCCGCAGCTGGGGGAAGGGAAAAATGTTCTGCGTAGACGCGGTCGACATCGGCGAGGGAGAAAATCCACAGTCGGTGAGTCCCAATTGGGGGTCACCGCGGTATGGGCCGATGCCGCGTCCCAACCGCCCTTCTAGCTACAGCCCGACATCCGTTTCAAAAATATTAGTGCATGTCAACAAAAATTATACTATCGCTATTCCGTTTAAAAAAAGCATATAAGCTGTTACTTCTTACCCAAAGGATCTTTATATCCAATAGACACAAAATATCCATTCGACTGTTCGAAATTACTTTCACTGCTGATCTGATGTCGAGGTAATTGCTGCATCGCCACCAAAACCCACCATCTCTTAAGCTAAAGTAGACCGAGCTAACCCCTATATTAGCATATTACTAAGATAAACAGAAGGCACTGTAGAATCATTTAGGACGTGAGCTTGTCAATCTGAATGTGGACGGACACCAGCTTAGCCCCGACCAGTAGCTTGGGCGGAACTGCGAAGAAGGTCAGCTCCTGCACGGCGACATCGCCGGGATCCCTGCTGCTTGTCACCTCCATTTCCACCTTGACGGCGTCGGTCCTGCCTTTGGGCTCCCCCGGCGGGACGTTCGCGCACAGCTTGGCCACGTAGTGCAGCAGTGGGGACGGCCCCGCTCTGATGCAGACGACCGACACGGTGATAGGCGCGCCGATGTCGCGCACGCCGCCGACCAAGAAAAACGTGCGGCCGTCCTCCTCCGCAAACAGCAAGAGTCGTGGCTCCGACAGTGGCACTTGCAGCTAGAGCGCCTTGCCGTACTGGACCATGTGCACGGGCATGGGATGCATGGTGCTGATGTGGTGGGAGAGCACCGGCGGCGGGCCTTCGTAGCCGCATATGGGCACGGGGCATTTGCAGGGCGCGAGCGGACACACGCTCTGGTGATCGGCGAGCTTGTTGTAAGTGACGTAGAGCCCACAGCCTTCGTGCGGGCACTCCACCCTCACCGAGGAGAGGACGGCGTCCACCGCCGTGTTCCGCACGTCGAAGCCACCGCCGCGCTCGCACTTCTGGCACTGCCGCTGGTTCCCGGGGCGCTCGACGCGGCAGTCCGCGCAAGCCATGTGCCCTCCCTTGCACTGCACAAATCAATCGAACAACACATCAATCAAGAAACCTGCACCTTGCTCGATCAGCCGAACGGGCGAGGTGTATTTGAACCTCATACACTGGAGGCTTCAAGGGGCGGAGGCACAAGGAGCAGCGGAGCAAGGTGAGGTCCATCGAGACCATAGAGAGCTCCATCGTCGGGCCATGTTCCGTCTGCATGATCTCGCCCTCCTCGTGCACAACCATCTCTCGCTTTATTAGGGCCGGGGCATTACAAAGCATTACCGTCACATATTCATACTACTTCAAGGTGCATTAAATCAACACATGCAAGTATCAAAAGGAGAGTCACGGCATGCATGCATGCGTTGTAATTAATGCATCGGTAAACGCAAATTATTGAAATATATCGAGTGCAGTGCTTTGATGTGTCGCGTCAACTCGTACAAGACCGAGAAGTTTGATTACTACAATGCCCTCCCGTCTTAACCGCACCTGCCTTTGCCTGCATGACAGGTGGGCCACCGACCTGTTGGGCCCAGCTATCATAGACGCAAAGGTAGGAGCAGTAAGTCAATGACGCTGCATCCCTCCCTCGCCCATGAGCGTGGTGGCTTGCAGGACTAGGAGAAGCTTTCGTTCGCTACACGCTCTCCCTCCCGCACGCGGTGGACATGCAACAGTTCAATCGGTGTCAGATGGCCAGAAGCATACTGTAGTACTCCTCCACTGCAGTAGTACTCCATCATTGTTCGACTTCCCGAAGAGGCGAAGAGCCAAGCACAGCCCGGACGCTCGTGTGGTAGTTTCATGTGTAGAGTAGTCTAGGATAGCGTGTACCGTGCCTGTAAGCTTAAAATCGTTGGGGTCGGCTCCATGCCATATTTTTTGATTAAAATAATCTTCTGGCCCTACCTGTCATCCTGGTGATTCTAGTTTGCATGCTCATCTGGTCAAGATAGGAATATATATTTTAATTTGTGGTGGGGTAAATGTTAGAGGTTGCAGCAAATGGAGTATTGTACACTGCGGGTCTTTCAGCCAAGTTTAGAGACAACCATGTGGGGCCAGTGCTATGATGTGTCGCGTTAACTCGTACAACGAGGAGAAGCTTGATTTTACTACTACACGCCTTCTCCCTCGCCCATGCGCGCGGTAGCGCACAGACGAAGACAGGCTTTTGCTTATAGTACTACAACAAGCTATCCCTCCCGCTCGCGGTGGACAGACATGCAGCAGTGGATTCGATACTGTAGAAGCAGTAGTAGTAACATCATTGTTCGTCTTCTCAAAGAGGCGAAGAGCCAAGTGCAACCCGAACATGGCAGTTGCGAACCTTGGAGCACCCATATAGCCAGGCTCTTGCATGAGACAAAATTGCTATGTGAGCCCACTATTGTAGTACTTGCTAGTATAGCCCTGTAAACCAGAAAGGAGTATTTGCCTTTCTAGAGATTTCAACAAGTGACTAGACTACACCGAGACGGAGTACATATGGAGCAAAATGAGTGAATCTACACCGTAAATAAATACGTAGTTCTCTCGTTTTCCTCTCGGCCTTGGTCGCAGTGCACAATATTGAGTATACTAGTACTATCATCTTGAAATTTATGAAGTCACCATAGGCACCTCGTCGTCGACGGGAACGTCTCCTAACACGCGATAGACGCGAGCGGCAGTCGCCTCCATAGGTGCTTGAATGCCAAGGAGGGAGAGGGTAGCGGTTCCCGAGACGTTGAACGGTCACTGATGCATCCTCAAATTACATGCAGAGGGAATTAATTGGAGAAGTAGAATAGAGCCAGCACGATTTTGAATGCAACAGAGTTTGGATTCTCATATAAAGGCGCCCCACCACTCCAATCCATCTACTCCTTAGTCTCTGCGCAACACTGCTCACTCCAATCCAAGACCAAGTGACCAGAAGCCAGAAGCACCTATGGAGGCGATGGACGCGAGCGGTAGTAGGCTGTGCCAAATCATCCAAGGCGTCGGCCTGCGGCCCCGCACCGCGCAGCGTTTCGAGATGGTGCTGGCGACCGCCGGTGTTGTAGCCCTCGTCGACGCTGGCTTCACCTCTCGCATGGACGACATGATGGTCAACTCCATCCGCAAGTTCGCCGTCAAGAAGCGTGTAGCGAAAGCTCCTACTAGTCCTGCCAGCCACCACGCTCATGCGCGAGGGAGGGACGCAGCTTCATTGACTTATTGCTCCTGCCTTTGCGTCTATGACAAGTGGACCCAACAGGTGGTTGGCCCACCTGTCATGCAGCCAAAGGCAGGTGCGGTTAAGGCGAGAGGGCGTTGTAGTAATCAAACTTCTCGGTCTTGTACGAGTTGACGCGACACATCAAAGCACTGCACTCGGTATAAGTCTTTTTACACATTTCAAATGGACTACAACATACGGATGTATGTAGACATATTTTGCTTCGTATGTAGTCACTTGTTGCAATCTCTAAAAAGACTTATATTTGGAAACGGAGGGAGTACAACGCATGCATGCATGCCGTGACTTCCCTTTTGATACTTGCATGTGTTGATTTGATGCACCTTGCCAAAAATTTTACTATAAATTTAACTAACCAAATTTTCATGCATGTCACAAAAAATTACGGGGCTGTTTGGATTGTGACTATGTTTGTCTTATGTTGCCACATTATTTTTCCCACACTTGCCACACTTGCCTAACTTGAGTTGCTCAAATTGTTAGACACACTTGGCTTGCATAAGGGAATCTTGCCACACTTTTTGTGTCTATGACATGTGGGGTTCACTGCTAATAAAAAAATTCTTATCTTAGGTGTGGCTAATTAAAAACACTTATATTTAGGAATGGAGGGAGTAGAAAATATAAATAATAATGCATGTTGGGGCAACCCACGTTTCCGATAATTTTAGCCGTGGGCTTGTTCACAATTTTTACGAGGGGGTGGTTGTTCATTTAATGGAGGGACTTGTACCAGACTTGAACGATACAAAGTGTGACCTGGCACACCGTAACACCACTTGGAACATGCGGGTAGCTATCTCAAAAAACAATCAACAACTAAAAGAACGGCGACATGGCACGTAGTACACAATTTTAAACGATTGTTTTGATGGAGTGAAAAAGGAAAACTACCCCACTACGTATATATAGGCTGGAGCCTCCGCGCTTGCTTTCTAGGGTTGCTTTATTCACACACTCTCATCCTCTCCAGATCTAAACAAGATAGGGGTGGTAACACTGTCTTTCTCCCTTCAAAAAACACTATCTTTCTATCCCCACCGCTGGTTACAGATCCGGACGTATCCCCCTCCGCCGGTGAAGGGGAGGAGAGGCAGCGTTTAGGCCGTCGTCGACAGCGAGGGAGGAGACCCACTGCCGGCCGCACCGTTATCTCTGGCCGAGTGCCGGCGCGGGAGGTCCTCCGATCCCTTCGTCGTTGCCCTAGTGTGGGCGGATTCGGCCTCCCGCCGCCCACCTATCCACATCCCGACGACCTTCAGGTATATCTTCCTTCGAAACCGCCTTAGCTCTACTTCCCCAGCTCGCTACGTCGCTGCATGTGCATCATTTTCTACCTCTCAGCCCCTCTCGATCGGATGGTCCAATGTCACCTTTTTTTCTTCTATTGTTAGAGGTAAAGCTACTTCATGGAGTTGAATCTTGTACTTGGTTCAAACAAGAAATAAAGTGGGGGTGTGGGAATTTAGTATCTAGTACATCGGACTTGGTACAAACAGGAAGGAAAGGGGGTGAAAGTAGTACAGACTGGTCATCCAACCGGTCTCTTGGTCGAAAAGGGAAATATAGGGGTAACGTTGTACACAGTGGTATGACCAGGACTAGATTTGCTATCCACACATAGGAGTAGGTGGCTAGAGTGAACAAAAATGGGACCAACCCAGATATGTTTCTTGGATGTTTGTTTCTCGGGGCAACAAACTATGAATCACCACTTTATGCCCCTGTTTAGGTACATGGTGCTGGACTGCTGGTGCACCCACTGTCCCATGCCCTTATACCAAATATTTAGCTGTTCTTAATCTAATGCCCTTGGTAAAAATGAAGCCATGCCACTGTTATAAGCCATGGCAAGTTTAGCGAAATGTTTTTGCCTGTAATTGTTTGAGACTCTGACTGTTTCCTCTGTAGCGTTTTGTGCAAACAGGGATATCCATTTCACCTGGTTGCTGTTGTGACCTTTTGGTGCACTGCACAAAACTCTTCTTAAAAGAAGTAACTTTTGTGCTGTTTAACTGGAATGTTAGAATGGAACAGTTGGTTCATTTCGGTGGAACTGCACAAAGGGAGATCTGTGTTCCAATCCTCATCATCCATATTGGCACCATAACCTTCCTTTAGGTAAGAATGATATTTAATGCATGTGTTCATCTCTATTTTGCGACTGCCATGAGAAAATAATGCTATTTTTTACTAGTACGCTTGTACTCCCTCACTGACAAAACCAATTCTGAAATAGAAGGCCAATCATGTACTTGGTTTCACCAACTGGTGAGGAGAATGAGAAACAGAGCATGAAGAGGAAGAAGAAGAAGAGTAAACAGTGCCAAGGCGATCTTGCTAAAGCCAGAGGCCTCAGTCGAGGCCATTTAAGGGCTCCGGCAATGACTACCTTACGTGTGAGACGATCCTCCAGGGAGCCCTTCCACTTCTGTAACACCCACGATGCGGCTATATCTCCCACGTGTCGAGGCACGACTTAGAGGCATAACCGCATTGTGGTTTTGTCGCAAGAAGGGTCATCTTCACACAATCCCATGTAATGAACAAGAATGGGATAAAGAGTTGGCTTACAATCGCCACTTCGCACAATACATAAATAAATCATACATCAATCAGAGTACACACATAGGTCCGACTACGGAACCAAAATAAAAGAAGACAACCCCAAATGCTAGATCCCCGATCATCCCAACTGGGCACCACTACTGATCAACATGGAAAGAAACAACACAACGAACAAGATCTTCATCGAGTTCCCACTTGAGCTCGGTTGCGTCACCTGCACTGGTATCATCGGCACCTGCAACTGTTTGGAAGTATCTGTGAGTCACGAGGACTCAGCAATCTCACACCCGCGAGATCAAGACTATTTAAGCTTATAGGAAAGGTTGGGGTAATGAGGTGGAGCTGCAGCAAGCACTAAGCATATATGGTGGCTAACATACGCAAATAAGAGCGAGAAGAGGAGCAACAGAACGATTGACAACTAGTAATGATCAAGAAGTGATCCTGAACTCCTACTTACGTCAAACATAACACAAGAACCGTGTTCACTTCCCGGACTCCGCCAAAAAGAGACCATCACGGCTACACACGCGGTTGATGTATTTTAATTAAGTGAAGTGTCAAGTTCTCTACAACCGGACATTAAACAAATTCCCATCTGCCACATAACCGCGGGCACGGCTTTCGAAAGATAATACCCTGCAGGGGTGTCCCAACTTAGCCCATTATAAGCTCTCACGGTCAACGAAGGATATTCCTTCTCCCGGGAAGACCCGATCAGTCTCGGAATCCCGGTTACAAGACATTTCGACAATGGTAAAACAAAACCAGCAAAGCCGCCCGATGTGTCGACAATCCCGATAGGAGTCGCACGTATCTCGTTCTCAGGACACACCGGATAAGCGAAGCGTACAGGTACCAACGTAACCCAAGTTGCCAAGGGATGGTCCCGCACGGTGCTCTAGTTTGGACCAACACTTAGACAAGCACTGGCCCGGGGGGGTAAAATAAAGATGACCCTCGGGATGCGCGACTCCCAAGGGAAAAAGGCTAGGTGAGGCAAATGTAAAACCAAGGTTGGGCCTTGCTGGAAGAGTTTTATTCAAAGCGAACTGTCAAGGGGGTCCCATAAATCACCCAACCGCGTAAGGAACGCAAAATCAAGGAACATAATACCGGTATGACAGAAACTAGGGCGGCAAGAGTGGAACAAAACACCAGGCATAAGGCCGAGCCCTCCACCCTTTACCATCATATATAGATGCATTAATTAAATAAGAGATATTGTGATATTCCAAAAAAAATCCATGTTCCAACAAGGAACAAACTTCACCTTCACCTGCAACATAGCCAAACAACGGTTTGCTAGGAAAGGTGGGTTAGAGGCTTGACATGGCAATATGGGAGGCATGATATAGAAAGTGGTAGGTAGCGCAGCATGGCAATAGAACGAACAACTAGCAAAGCAAAGATAGAAGTGATTTCGAGGGTATGGTCATCTTGCCTGCAAGGTTCTCAGAGTTGACGAAAGCTTGATCCTCGTAAGCGTACTCAACAGGTTCCTCATTCACGAACTCGTCTCCTGGCTCTACCCAAAACTAGAACACAAGCAACGGAACCACAATCAATCACGGGAAATGCACAAGCAGCATGATGCAAAACATGAATGATATGCAAGATATGATATGCGGTGCATATGCGTGCTCCGGAAGAAAAATGATGAATAAGGCAGTAACTTGGCAAACCAAGCATGCCACTGGAAAGATGAGATGATTTCGGTCGAAACCGATATAAAGATCACCAGAAACGGATGCACGATTTGCAAATGGCAAGCAAAACAAGAATGACACGATTCTGCGATTAACAGCATGATAGCACTTAAAATGCATCAAATAACTATGCGAAAACACTCCAACATAGCAACAAAGCATATGGCAGTAATCTACAGGAGATGCTTGACAAAAGATGAACACTGAGATGCAGCTAGATCACAACATAACAGGTTCAAACAAGCACGGCAAAAGTGCAAAAGATATCAGGTTCACGGACTTGGTGAAATTACTGGACATGCCTGAAACAGCATCAGGTAGCAATGTTCAGAGCACGAAATCAATATGCTACAGAAACTTAACATAGCAGGACAAGGCATTTCATGAATCTACTAAATTCATATGACAAAAATCCCTTACTGACCACAAGCTAAAAAGGATCATAAGATATGATGGCAACCATGTAAACATAGCAAGTTTCGTTAACAGGTTTCGGACTTAGCAGAAAACAGAGCATGGCAGAAACAGTAATATGAAGGCATTTTTGTGAGTTTGATGCACTCATCACAAAGCAATGCATGACAAAACAAGCATACCTACCGCAAGATGGCATGTTTATGAAGCTATCCATGGCAAGAGCAAATACATAGCATGTATGAAACAACTACAACAACCTTGGCAAAATTGAATATCATGTTAACAATCTGCCAGAAATATTATATAGCAAAAGTAGAGCAAGATTAAGACATGCTATGTCACTCCATAATTGCACACAAAGGAATGAATGGATAGAGCACAACTATATTACAAAACATCCTTACTGAACATCACCAAAATAAGCATGGATCTCTCTGTAGACACATGGATACATAGCAACAAAATAACAGCAGTCACAGACTTGGTAAAATTACCAAGTCCCTGAAATCAGAAACATCACGAAGCCTAGTTTGCATGCTTGTGCTAGTCACCACAGAGATCACAAAAATACATGGCATACACCTCTGTAAAGATGGCATGACATACATTAAAACACATGTAGAGCTCATGCCCATAAGATGCACACATCAAGTGCAACAAAAATAACAAATCCTCAAATTCTGATAAGTGACAGCAGTCAGCAGCAATTAGCACTCTTGCACCAGAGATTTGGCCATCAAGATGGACTCAAATGAACATGGCACAATGGAACAAAATGAAGAGAATCTCGAGACGAACATTTCGATATATTACACGCACGAAACGGAGCTATATGCAGTGAGTTATGATGCGATGAACATGAGCATATATTGTAAATAATTCAAGACTTAGAGAAAATCGGGAGAGGGGAGAAGTCAACCGCCTCGTTGACCCGATCGGATCTGGCCGAGCTCGACCTCGAGCTCGCCGGAGAAGGAAGGGGCGCGGCGGCCGGAGGCGTTGGAGAGAAATGAGAGGAGCCGGTGGAGGGCGCGGCGTCGGAGGGCGGCGCGGAGGAGCGGGGCGCCGCGGGGACGCGGTCGCCGGCGGGTGCGGGCGGTGGCGTCGGCGGGCGAAGTCGCCGGAGGGCGGGCACCGGCGCGGCGAGGCAGAGGACGGCGGAGGGCGGCGGCTGGCGCTCACGGGCGGGGTGCCACGCGGGAGGAGGAGGAGACGGGCCGGCGGGGGCCGGATCTGGGCCTCCCGGGCCCGCGCGGTCGGCTGCGAAGTGGGGCGCAGCCCGGGCGACGTGGCACGCCGTGAGTGGCTGCGGCCGGCGGCGGACGCGTCCGGCCGCGGAGAGGGAAGTGGACTAGGGTTTTGCACCGCGAATATTTCGGAGGGGGAGGTGTTTTTATAGGTAGAGGGAGCTAGGAGACTCCAAATTGAGCACGGTTTTCGCCCACACGATCGTGATCGAACGACCTAGAGCATGGAAGTGACTAAGGGGGGTTTTGGGCTGTTTGGAGGGGGGTTTTGCTGCAACACACAAAAGGACTTTGCGGTTACCCGGTTAACCGTTGGAGCATCAAACGACCTCCAAATGGAACGAAACTTGACCGGTGGTCTACCGGTGCTATACCAAGGCCACTTGACAAGACTCGGTCCATTCCGAGAACGTTCAACACCCGCTCACGAAAAGAAACAAGATGGGTGCGCCGGAGGAGGTGGGAGTGCCGGATTGCAAAACGGACAACGGGGAAAATGCTCGGATGCATGAGACGAACACGTATGCAAATGCAAAGCACATGATGACATGATATGAGATGCATGACATGAACAAAATGCAAAACAAAAAACAAAACCCGACCACGAAGGGAAAATCATAACACATAGCCGAAAATGGCAAGAGTTGGAGTTACAAATATGGAAAATTACATCCGGGGTGTTACAACTTCTGCGGTCTCACTTAATTAATTAGGAGTACTTAAGTACCACTAATTTATTGCTGCCTAATTTTCCTGTCGGAGTTAAACAAATCTTTAGTAGCACCCTATGCTGAATCATGTACGTGTGTATGTTTGTCTATGGAGGTGAATCATGTGGTGGAGTAGGGAGGGAATGCTAACTTTACCCATTAAGATAATGAGGGTGCTTCTATTTGTTAGTGTATGTTTCATCAACTAGTCCCACTATTATAGTAATCTCACTCTCTCAATATATGTGCCAACAGGGATGCTCGATTTTGGTGGAACTGCACAAAAACTTTGGGTGCTTCATTGCCTCGACAACTTCCTTCCTTTCCTGTTAGTCGCTAATCTCGGCTTGCTTTCTTCCTTTGTTGTCAGTCGCTTGGCTTATCTCGGTTTCCAGTCAAAGGAAATAGTAACTGATATGCTACCTCACATAGGTTGGTACTGGTCTTTATCCTGATTATTGTGCTTGTCATATGTATTGGTAATTTGGTATTGTGCTACTGTTTGCCGATTTCATAAAGGAGTAACTTGGAGCCTGAACTCGCAGGCAAATCATTACATCGGGTGATTTCAGTAGAACTGCACAAAAAGATCAGATGGACAGGCACTTATGTTGCTGCTATGTACTCCAAAGTTCACTCAGACAAGCATCGATGTTGACAAGAAGAAGTGCCTATATTCATTCGAGTATCAACCGGCATCAACCAATTGTCAAACTCCAAGTATTAGGAGAGTGAACGCCAAAAATATTGCTTGGCGCATAGCCCAGAAAAACGCAGTCCGGTCTTTGGTCCCAACTTGTGCCTTTTGGTTATCGACACATATGGTAGCGAACTGTATGGCATGGAGTCTAAAGATTCCTGACAAGTTGGTTGACGCGTATATTTCATCTGGCACTTAATCAGTCTGCACGCCAGGGATGCTCCATTTCAGTTGAACTACACAAAAAATTTGGGTGGTTCATTTTCTCAACCGCCTCCTTTCTCGTCTCCAATGTAGAATTTTGGCGAGCTACATGACCAAGATGAGCCAGTAAACTAGTTGGATGAAAGTAGTGGACAAGTTGCTCAAACCTCCCTCGGCACGAGGCCACTATTTGAGGATAAACCTACAAGCAAAGTTCAGATTGTCTGTGCTGCCTCTTATGTACTCGAAATTTACTCGTGCAAGCATTAATTTTAGCAAGAAGTACCTCCGACTGAACACCATTTACCAGTCTGTACCCTAGGTAATTAAAGTTCGTCCATGGATCATATTGGCTATGATCTCAATCATTTGGATGCATAAACATACTGAACATGTGTATATCCGAATCTTTTTGTGAATTATCTATGAATATTGTTGTGTGATCTATCAATCATTTGGATCCATAGACATGCTGAACTTGTGTATATATGAATCTTTTTGAGTTGTTGATCGTGAATGTTGGCTATGAATATGAACGTGTCTTGTGAACCTGAGTTTGATACGAATGTTTACCTTTTCTGTTGTGCTTGTGTGTGAACTTGTTAGTATGCTTACTGTGGGGTATGTGACGTGTGGGTGTCAACGGCACACCTTCTTCCCGAGAAGAATTGCACCTACTTTGTTAGGGTAGCAACGGCGCATCAGCTCTTTTTAATCTTTTTGCTCTGTCTTGCCGTAATGTTTTCGGCCTCAAAACAAACATAGTACTGCGTTGTTTTTAGAGCTTGATGAAAAATCGAGTGCTGGTTTTTGTAGGTTAGCCCGCCCAGCAAATGGGCTACTGGTCCACCATGGATTGGGAGGCTAAAAATACAAGTTGTATGGTGCAGAGGCAAGTAAAAAACGCCATTGAGAGCCATCCACTGAAGAAAAAAAATCGCTCCTGATGTGCTTCTTCAGTCGTGCCGCCGGCCCCCTCTTTAATCCAGTTCGCTCGGGGATCTGGTATCATTTTTTTCCAGAGGGCGAACAAGTATCAGCTAGGCCTACGTTTTGTATTTTAACATGCGTAGCCCACGACATACGGTGATAGTGGTTTCAACTTATTTTTTGAGGTCCATACCGGCCTATGGGCTTTTTCTTAAAGATCGGTAGCCCAATGTATTTTTTTAACCACATTATATATATTTATATTATTACTATTATCGTATATTTTATAGAGACTTATATATACATTATAAAAACATCCCACGTGTTATTAACTTATAAAAGTAAATGTTTAACAGAAGTTGGCAAGGAAAAATCCTGGTTGTTTTTGACTCACAGGCAAGGAAAATCCTGGTGATTGCGTAGAAAAGCTTGCGAAGATTTTAAGGACCAATGTAATAATAACGCGCTTATTTTTATTTTGAGCAATAACTCGCTAATTTGTTAATTATGTATATAAAAAATGTGCCTCTGCGGTTTATTTTTTGATATTAATTGCTCCTTCTAACATAACATTATATATATAACGAGCCCAGCTAATTCGTGTACTTGAAGGAAGTGCAAATGGGCTGGGATTTCTTAGATAATATAACTGGGCCGCATTGACGCGAAATTATTTGTTCACCCAGCCCAGCAAATGGACTGTACATTCTAGAAAACATGGGTTAAATATATGCCACATTTTTGCAGGCTGACATGTGGGCCAATAGGTCGAAGCCTACGCAGGGCGTTGTCAACTTGGTCGGCATGCACCTTCAATCTCTCGACTTCTTCCTCCAGCGTCGCCGGAACCGCCTGGTCCGGCCTCCGGCGGCTAGCGGCTCTGCTTAGCACGCATCACTGCGAAGCGCTACCCCACCGCCGGCCAGGCTATCCCTTCACCCCTCCACACCTCCTGTTATTCTCCACTGACTGCAGCCCCACGCCGCACCAGAACCAGTTATAACCCTTCTCCTCCACTCAATCTGCGACTCCACTTCCGCGTCTTCCCATCTCCGAGTCGTTCCCGTCCGAGGCCTCGCTGTCGTCCACCGCCTTGCTGCGCTCGGTGCGGCGTGGTCAACAAACGAGGGTCATCGGAAGAGGACTATACGTGGAGAGCCTGACGGCTGGGACCCACGAGTTCATGGTCGCACGCAAGGAAAGTTCCTCCTTATTAAGCTGAAAAAAATGTTCCCTCCACCTGACAGCTGGGACCCACCGGCTATATCTTCGCACGGAAGGAAGTGCCTCCTTGTTATGCGAAAAAAATTATTCCTCCCGTTGACAGCTGGGACCCGTTAGATTTGGTGGCTGACTTGTGGGCCTACTAAGCGGACGTATACGTAGGGCTTTGTCAACTTAATCAACAAATGATTCTAGCAGCTGGACCTTTGGATGTTAATCCAACAGCCGTGCTCCTTCTTCAACCTCTGTTCTTGCTCCTGTCTCCCGTGGGCGGCACCGCGGCTGTGCTGCCGCGCACCCGAACCAATCAAGTTTCCCACTCCTCTCCATCCGCGACTCCACTGCCCCGTCTTCCCCATCTCCGGGTCATTCCAGTCTGGGGCCTCGCCGTCGTCCACCGGCCTTGGTGCGCTCGGTGATACGTCTCCAACGTATCTATAATTTTTGATTGCTTCATGCTATATTATATTCCGTTTTGGATGATTAATGGGCTTTGTTATACACTTTTATATTATTTTTGGGACTAACCTATTAACCGGAGGCCCAGCCCAAATTCCTGTTTTTTTGCCTATTTCAGAGTTTCGCAGAAAAACAATATCAAACGGAGTCCAAACGGAATGAAACCTTCGGGAACGTGATTTTCGGAACAAATGTGATCCAGAGGACTTGGAGTCTACATCAAGAAAGCAACAAGGAGAGCACGAGGCAGGGAGCGCGCCTACCCCCCTGGGCGCGCCCTCCACCCTCGTGGGGCCCACGTTGCTCCACCTACGTACTTCTTCCTCCTATATATACCTACGTACCCCCAAACTATCATATACGGAGCAAAAAAACTAATTCCACCGCCGCAACCTTCTGTACACGTGAGATCCCATCTTGGGGCCTTTTCCGGCGCTCTGCCGGAGGGGGCATTGATCACGGAGGATTTCTACATCAACACCATAGCCTCTCCGATGATGTGTGAGTAGTTTACCTCAGACCTTTGGGTCGATAGTTATTAGCTAGATGGCTTCTTCTCTCTCTTTGGATCTCAATACAAAGTTCTCTGCGATTCTCGTGGAGATCTATTCGATGTAATCTTCTTTTGCGGTGTGTTTGTTGAGACCGATGAATTGTGGGTTTATGATCAAGTTTATCTATGAACAATATTTGAATCTTCTCTGAATTCTTTTATGTATGATTGGTTATCTTTGCAAGTCTCTTCGAATTATCAGTTTGGTTTGGCCTACTAGATTGATCGTTCTTGCAATGGGAGAAGTGCTTAGCTTTGGGTTCAATCTTGCGGTGTCCTTTCCCAGTGACAGTAGGGGCAGCAAGGCACGTATTGTATTGTTGCCATCGAGGATAACAAGATGGAGTTTATATCATATTGCATGAGTTTATCCCTCTACATCATGTCATCTTACTTAAAGCATTACTCTGTTCTTATGAACTTAATACTCTAGATGCATGCTGGATAGCGGTCGATGTGTGGAGTAATAGTAGTAGATGCAGGCAGGAGTCGGTCTACTTATCACGGACGTGATGCCTATATACATGATCATACCTAGATATTCTCATAACTATGCTCAATTCTATCAATTGCTCAACAGTAATTTCTTCACCCACCATAATACTTATGCTCTTGAGAGAAGCCACTAGTGAAACATATGGCCCCCGGGTCTATTTTCCATCATATTAATCTCCCGTCAACAAGCTATTTCTGACACCGTTTATTTTGCTTTCTTTACTTTTAGTCTTTATCATAAAAATACCAAAAATATTATCTTATCATATCTATCAGATCTCACTCTCGTAAGAACCGTGAAGGGATTGACAACCCCTTTATTGCGTTGGTTGCGAGGTTCTTATTTGTTTGTGTAGGTGCGAGGGACTTGAGCGTGGCCTCCTACTGGATTGATACCTTGGTTCTCGAAACTGAGGGAAATACTTACGCTACTTTGCTGCATCACCCTTTCCTCTTCAAGGGAAAAACCAACGCAGTGCTCAAGAGGTAGCAAGAAGGATTTCTGGCACCGTTGCCGGGGAGTTTACGCAAAAGTCAACATACCAAGTACCCATCACAAACCCTTATCCCTCGCATTACATTATTTGCCATTTGCCTCTCGTTTTCCTCTCCCCCACTTCACCCTTGCCGTTTTATTCGCCCTCTCTTTTCCGTTTGCCTTTTTCGCTTGCTCCTTATATTTTCTGTCGTTATGTCTGAAATTGGGGAAATTATTGTCGATATGGACAATAATAATAACATGCAAAATTTTGATGCTCTTGCTGAAGAACCCCCTATCTTACATACAAAAAAATTCCAAATCAGTAGTGGTAATATCATTGGAAAGGGGGTTATTCAAGATTTCTTTACTTGTGCCGGTGCTTTGCCTTCTATGGGTAGTTCTATTCTCCATAGAACTAGTAGTCTTGCGGACGCTATCACCATGCTTGTGGTTGAACTTGAAAGACAATTTATGCACATGCATCCTTGCATACAAAGGATTTTCTTAGAATTTTCTAATATTGAGCATTCTTCTGTTGAGCGTGCCGCTACTATTTTCTTGGCTCATGAATTCAGATTTATAATAAAAGAGGCCAAAGAAATCTTTGCGCACTATAGGGTGGACGCTGGCCATCCTCCCATAGAGGCAATCCTCTTTGATCAAGAGGAAATAATGCGTTTTCAATCTCTGGACTATGTTGCTTTTAATGAAAACCTTAGAAAAAGGGTTCCTACCAATGTTCTAGTTGATAGAATTTCTGAACTTAATAATGATTTTGCTATCCTAAATAATGAGCTAGGATATTCTCTGTCAGAAGAATGCTTATAATGATGAATTGGTTGTGCAATACGAAGGGCCGAAGGAGGAACCTATACCTCCCAAAATTGTTCTTGGGGACTCTTGTCCCATTAAATTTAGCCCTTTTGATTACTTTTGCTTGCCTCAAAGAAAACTTGCTGCTGAACGTAGAGAATATGAAATGAGTTTTCGTGATCTATCCTATTATTATGGCAATACCTAGATCTATCCTTGCTTTTATGCCTAGCTAGGGGCGTTAAACGATAGCGCTTGTTGGGAGGCAACCCAATTTTATTTTTAGATTTTTTTGCTTTTTGCTTCTGTTTAGGAATAAATATTTGATCTAGCCTCTGGTTAGATTTGTTTTTATGTTTTAATTAGTGTTTGTGCCAAGTTAAACCTATAGAATCTTCTTGGATGATAGTTATTTGATCTTGCTGAAAATTCCAGAAACTTTCTGTTCACGAAAAAATTGTTAAAAATCACCAGAACTTGAAAAAATATTCATTCTAATTGCAGCAGATCAATAAACAAATTTTCTAGGTCTTCCTATTTTGGTAGATTTTTTGGAGTTCCAGAAGTTTGCGTTAGTTACAGATTACTACAGACTGTTCTGTTTTTGACAGATTCTGTTTTTCGTGTGTTGTTTGCTTATTTTGATGAATCTATGGCTAGTAAAAGAGTTTATAAACCATAGAGAAGTTGGAATACAGTAGGTTTAACACCCATATAAATAAATAATGATTTCATTACAGTACCTTCAAGTGGTGTTTTGTTTTCTTTCGCTAACGGAGCTCACGAGATTTTCTGTTAAGTTTTGTGTTGTGAAGTTTTCAAGTTTTGGGTAAAAGATTTGATGGATTATGGAACAAGGAGTGGCAAGAGCCTAAGCTTGGGGATGCCCATGGCACCCCAAGATAATCTAAGGACACCAAAAAACCAAAGCTTGGGGATGCCCCGGAAGGCATCCCCTCTTTCGCCTACTTCCATCGGTAAATTTACTTGGAGCTATATTTTTATTCACCACATAATATGTGTTTTGCTTGGAGCGTCTTGTATGATTTGAGTCTTTACTTTTTAGTTTACCACAATCATCCTTGCTGTACACACCTTTTGAGAGAGACACACATGATTCGGAATTTGTTAGAATACTCTATGTGCTTCACTTATATCTTTTGAGCTATATAGTTTTGCTCTAGTGCTTCACTTATATCTTTTAGAGCACGGTGGTGGATTTTTTTATAGAAACTATTGTTCTCTCATGCTTTGCTTATATTATTTTGAGAGTCCTACAAAACAGCATGGTAATTTGCTTTAATTATGATAGGCATCCAAGATTAGTAAAGAAAAAATAAATATAAATTTTCTTATGAGTGTGTTGAATACTATGAGAAGGTTGATGCTTGATAATTGTTTTGAGATATGACGATGGTGATATTAGAGTCATGCTAGTTGAGTAGTTGTGAATTTGAGAGATACTTGTGTTAAAGTTTGTGATTCCCGTAGCATGCACGTATGGTGAACGTTATGTGATGAAGTCGGAGCATGATTTATTTATTGATTGTCTTCCTTATGAGTGGCGGTCGGGGATGAGCGATGGTCTTTTCCTACCAATATATCCCCCTAGGAGCATGCGCGTAATATTTTTTTTCGATAACTAATAGATTTTTGCAACAAGTATATGAGTTCTTCTTGACTAATGTTGAGTCCATGGATTATACGCACTCTCATCCTTCCACCATTGCTAGCCTCTCTAATACCGCGCACTTTTCGCTGGTATCATACACCCACCATATACCTTCCTCAAAACAGCCACCATACCTACCTATCATGGCATTTCCATAGCCATTCCGAGATATATTGCCATGCAACTTTCCACCGTTCCGTTTGCTATGACACGCTTCATCATTGTCATATTGCTTTGCATGATCATGTAGTTGACATTGTATTTGTGGCAAAGCCACCATTCATAATTCTTTCATACATGTCACTCTTGATTCATTGCATATCCCGGTACTCCGCCGGAGGCATTCACATAGAGTCATATTGTTCTAAGTATTGAGTTGTAATTCTTGAGTTGTAAGTAAATAAAAGTGTGATGATCATCATTATTAGAGCATTGTCCCAAGTGAGGAAAGGATGATGGAGACTATGATTCCCCCACAAGTCAGGATGAGACTCCGGACGAAAAAAAGAGGCCATAAAAAAAGAGAAAAGGCCCAAATAAAAAAATGAGAGAGAAGGGACAATGCTACTATCCTTTTACCACACTTGTGCTTCAAAGTAGCACCATGATCTTCATGATAGAGAGTCTCTTATGTTGTCACTTTCATATACTAGTGGGAATTTTTCATTATAGAACTTAGCTTGCATATTCCAATGATGGGCTTCCTCAAAATGCCCTAGGTCTTCGTGAGCAAGCGAGTTGGATGCACACCCACTTAGTTTCTTTTGTTGAGCTTTCATATACTTATAGCTCTAGTGCATCCGTTGCATGGCAATCCCTACTCACTCACATTGATATCTATTAATGGGCATCTCCATAGCCCATTGATACGCCTAGTTTATGTGAGACTATCTTCTCCCTTTTTGTCTTCTCCACAACCACCATTCTATTCCACATATAGTGCTATGTCCATGGCTCACGCTCATGTATTGCGTGAAAATTGAAAAAGTTTGAGAACACCAAAAGTATGAAACAATTGCTTGGCTTGTCATCAGGTTTGTGCATGATTTAAATACCTTGTGTGGTGAAGATAGAGCATAGTCAGACTATATGATTTTGTAGGGATAACTTTCTTTGGCCATGTTATTTTGAGAAGACATAATTTCTTAGTTAGTATGCTTGAAGTATTATTATTTTTATGTCAATATTAAACTTTTGTCTTGAATCTTTCGGATCTGAATATTCATACCACAATTAAGAGAATTACATTGAAAATTATGCTAAGTAGCATTTCGCATCAAAAATTCTATTTTTATCATTTACCTACTCGAGGACGAGCAGGAATTAAACTTGGGGATGCTTGATACGTCTCCAACATATCTATAATTTTTGATTGCTTCATGCTATATTATATTCTGTTTTGGATGATTAATGGGCTTTGTTATACACTTTTATATTATTTTTGGGACTAACCTATTAACCGGAGGCCCAGCCGAAATTGCTTTTTTTGCCTATTTCAGAGTTTCGCAGAAAAAGAATATCAAACGGAGTCCAAACGGAATGAAACCTTCGGGAACGTGATTTTCGGAACAAACATGATCCAGAGGACTTGGAGTCTACGTCAAGAAAGCAACCAGGAGAGCATGAGGCAGGGGGGGCGTGCCTACCCCCCTGGGCGCGCCCTCCACCCTCATGGGGCCCACGTTGCTCCACCGACGTACTTCTTCCTCCTATATATACCTGCGTACCCCCAAACTATCAGATACGGAGCAAAAAACCTAATTCCACCGCCGCAACCTTCTGTACCCGTGAGATCCCATCTTGGGGCCTTTTCCGGCGCTCCTCCGGAGGAGGCATTGATCACTGAGGGCTTCTACATCAACACCATAGCCTCTCCGATGATGTGTGAGTAGTTTACCTTAGACCTTCGGGTCCATAGTTATTAGCTAGATGGCTTCTTCTCTCTCTTTGGATCTCAATACAAAGTTCTCTACGATTCTCGTGGAGATCTATTCGATGTAATCTTGTTTTGCGGTGTGTTTGTTGAGACCGATGAATTGTGGGTTTATGATCAAGTTTATCTATGAACAATATTTGAATCTTCTCTGAATTCTTTTATGTATGATTGGTTATCTTTGCAAGTCTCTTCGAATTATCAGTTTGGTTTGGCCTACTAGATTGATCGTTCTTGCAATGGGAGAAGTGCTTAGCTTTGGGTTCAATCTTGCGGTGTCCTTTCCCAGTGACAGTAGGGGCAGCAAGGCACGTATTGTATTGTTGCCATCGAGGATAACAAGATGGAGTTTATATCATATTGCATGAGTTTATCCCTCTACATCATGTCATCTTACTTAAAGCATTACTCTGTTCTTATGAACTTAATACTCTAGATGCATGCTGGATAGCGGTCGATGTGTGGAGTAATAGTAGTAGATGCAGGCAGGAGTCGGTCTACTTATCACGGACGTGATGCCTATATACATGATCATACCTAGATATTCTCATAACTATGCTCAATTCTATCAATTGCTCAACAGTGATTTCTTCACCCACCATAAGGAAGTGCCTCCTTATTACGCGCAAAATAATTATTCCTCCACCTGACAGCAGGGGCCCACCGGACGGGCCACCGTATTTCGTGAAAAAAGGTTTCCCCCGTGACTGCTGGGACCCACCAGCTACATCTTCACACGCAAGGAAGTGCGTCCAGGCAAAAAAAAACGGTTCGCCCCCCTGACTGCTGGGACCCACCAGCTACATCTTCGCACGCAAGGAAGTGCGTCCGGGCAAAAAAAATGATTCGCCCCCTGACTGCTGGGACCCACCAGCTACATCTTTGCATGCAAGGAAGTGCCTGACAGTCGGGACCTACCTGGTCGCAGCGTACGTAGCATTGTCATTCTGGTCGCGAACGTGTACGTACATACTGGTCGATGTAGAGGCGCGTACGTGTCGTAGTAGAGGCGCGCACGTGCGTAGTAGAGGCGCGCACGTAGCATGTACACGTACGTACAGCGGCCAGGGTGCAAGAAAGTAAATACGGCCACGTACGTACATACGGGCGGGGTCTCGAACGCCTACTCGCGCGTACGTACGGCCAGGGCTCATGTACATGGCTGGGTCGGAACGAAAAAACAGCGTCGTTGTTGTGTTCATGGGGAGCCAACCGGCTGGGTCGGAACAGAATGCATTGTCGTGTTCATCGGGAGGACTTAGACGGAACAGCCGATGGAAATGAGGCCTGGCGTACCGCAGAACGGAGGAAACGGCCTTGTGTTCGACCGGCCACGTTCGAAACGGGATCCTGTTCATCGGGAGGGGTCTGGCGTACCGCAAAACGGAGGAAACGGACTTGTGTTGGAGTGCTATGGTCGAAACGGGGGTCCTGTTGATCGGGAGGGGTGTGGCGTACCGCAGAACGGAGGAAACGGACTTGTGTTGGAGCGCTACGGTCGAAACGGGGGTCCTGTTCATCAGGAGGGGTGTGGCGTACCGCAAAACGGGACTCCACGGGATACTGTTCATCTCCACCGTCGACCCCCTCCAGCCTCCACGGGCTACTGTTCATCCACCATCAACCTCCTCCAGCCTCCACCTGCGACTGTTCATCCACGGGCTCCTGTTCATCCAGCCTCCAGCACGCGCTACTCCACCGACTACTGTTCAACCAGCCCTCTCCACGGGCTCCTGTTCAACCACCCCTCCATGGGCTACTGTTCATCCAGCCTCCACCGTCTATTGTTCATCCAGCCCTCCACGGGGTGGTCCTGTTCATCCAGCCCTCCACGGGGTCCTCTTCATCCAGCTCCAACCGGCTCGATCGACCGGGGTCCTGTTCATCCAGAGGCAACACCACGGGGTCCTGTTCATCCACCCCCACCGGGAACTGTTCATCCAAACCCCCCAGCAACGCTCACTATGCATCCAGAGGCAGCATCGATCGGCTTCAGTTAGCAGCAGTAGTGAAGGAATCGCTCGATCGGGTTCAGTTAACAGCCATCGATCGATCGCTCGGGTTCAGTAACGTGTAGCCTGCAGTGCAATCGCTCGGTTTCAATTAGAGCCCAACGCCTCGCACCCACGCGCGTGGGTGTACGAGAGAAACACGCATCGCTCGGCCCCGACCACCCACCGTAACCGGCAACACCCCGATATTTTCCTTGCACTCGCTTCTACCACGGTTTTTTCCATCACGGACGGCCCAAAGAATGTCATGCAGCTGCGTCTCCGGCCCGCCCAGGACAAAAAGCCCATTTTCTGTCATGATTTTATGTCATAGAAGTAGGAGCCCACCACATCTATGATGATACCGGGTTTTGTCACAATTATTGTCATAGAAGTGTCATAAGTATGACAGAAAAAAGTTTCGTTCGACCCAAAATGTCACGGATGTGTCTTTTTTTTGTAGTGATATACGGAGAAATCATCCATGAAAACCTCAACAATCTTTTCACAAAAATCAGAGAATATAGCCATCATGCATCTTTGAAAGGTAGCAGGTGCATTACATAAACCAAAAGGCATACGTCTATAAGCAGAGGTACCGAAAGGGCAAGTAAACGTAGTCTTTCTTGATCTTCTTTTGACACAGGTATTTGAAAGAAACCAGAATAACCATCTAGAAAGCAAAAATGTGTATGTTTGGATAATCTTCCTAGCATTTGATCAATAAAAGGTAAAGGGTAATGATCCTTTTTAGTAGCTTTATTTAATTTGCGGAAATCAATTACCATTCTATAACCTGTAATAATTCTTTGTGGGATCAATGCATCTTTATCATTAGGAACAACAGTAATACCTCCCTTCTTAGGGACACAATGGACAGGACTTACCCACTGACTATCAGCAACGGGATAAATTATACCTGCCTCCAGAAGCTTTAGTATTTCTTTTCTTACCACTTCTTTCATCTTAGGATTTAACCGTCGTTGGTGATCAACAACCGGTTTAGCGTCTTTCTCCAATTTTATTTTGTGCTGACATAGAGTGGGACTAATGCCCTTAAGATCATCAAGAGTATATCCAATAGCAGCACGGTGCTTCTTCAGAGGTTTCAATAATCTCTTTTCTTCATGCTCTGAAAGGTTAGCACTAATAATAACAGGATATATCTTCTTTTCATCAAGATAAGCATATTTAAGAGTATCAGGTAATGGTTTAAGCTCAGACACGGGATCACCCTTGGGTGGAGGATGATCCCCTAGGATTTCAACAGGCAAGTTGTGTTTCAAAATAGGTCCCTGTTTAAAGAATACTTCATCTATTTCCCTTCTTTCATTCAGAAACATATCATTTTCATGGTCTAGCAAATATTGTTCTAAAGGATCATTAGGAGGCACGGCAATAGAAGCAAGACAAATAATTTCATCTTTACTAGGCAATTCCTCATCACGGGGTTGTCTATGAAATTTAGCAAAATTAAACTCATGAGACATATCCCCCAAACCAATAGTATCAACATCCTTTTTGCAATCTATCCTAGCATTAACAGTATTCAAGAAGGGTCTACCAAATATAATGGGACAAAAGTTATCTTGTGGGGAACCAAGAACAAGAAAATCAGCAGGATATTTAACTTTCCCACACAAGACTTCAACATCTCTAACAATCCCAACTGGTGAAATAGTGTCTCTATTGGCAAGCTTAATTGTAACATCATTTCCTCTAACTCAGCAGGTGCAATGTCATGCATAATTTCTTTGTATAAGGAATGAGGTATTGCACTTGCACTAGCACCCATATCACATAAGCCATGATAACAATGATCTCCTATTTTAACAGAAATAACAGGCATGCCTACAACAGGTCTATGTTTATTTTTAGTATCAGGTCCAGCAATTCTAGCAGCTTCATTGCAGAAGTAAATAACATGCCCATCAATATTATCAGCCAAGAGATCTTTAACCATAGCAACGCTAGGTTCAACTTTAATTTGCTCAGGGGGTTTGGGTGTCTTAATGTTACTTTTGTTGACCACAGTTGAAGCTTTAGTATGACCCTTTATTCTAACAAGGAAAGGTGGTTTCTCAATATAAGCAGTAGGAACGACAGGATCATCATAAGTGATAGTCTTTTCTTCAACTTTAATAGGTGCAACTACTTTTACTTCTATGGGAGGATTATATTTAAACCACTTCTCCTTTGGGAGATCAACATGAGTAGTAAAGGATTCACAAAAAGAAGCTACTATCTCAGAGTCAAGTAGATATTTAGTGCTAAATTCACGGAAAACATCGGTATCCATAAAAGATTTAACACAATCAAACTTAGGTGTTATACCTGACTCCTTACCTTCATCGAGGTCCCAATCTTCAGAGTTGCATTTAATTCTTTCCAATAAATCCCATTTGAATTCAATAGTCTTCATCATAAAAGAGCCAGTACAAGAAGTATCGAGCATGGAGCGATTATTGAGAGAAAGCCGAGCATAAAATTTTTGAATAATCATTTCTCTTGAGAGCTCATGATTGGGGCATGAATATAACATTGACTTAAGCCTCCCCCAAGCTTCAGCGACGCTTTCTCCTTCGCGAGGCCAAAAATTATATATATAATTACGATCACGATGAACAAGATGCATAGGATAAAACTTCTGATGAAATTCCAATTTCAATCGGTTGTAGTTCCATGATCCCATATCATCACATAGACTAAACCATGTCAATGCCCCTCCCTTCAAAGATAAAGGGAAGACCTTCTTCTTGATAACATCCTCGGACATACTTGCAAGCTTAAATAATCCACAAACTTCATCCACATAGATTAGGTGCAAATCGGGATGTAATGTTCCATCTCGTGTAAAAGGATTAGCTAGCAGTTTATCTATCATACCCGAAGGAATTTCAAAGTAAACATTTTCAGTAGGTTCAGTAGGGTGAGGAGCAACTCTTTGCTCTACTGTTCGGGGTGAAGATACCCCGAACAAGCCCCTCAGAGGATTAATTTCCATAGTAACAAGTGACAGTAAATTTCAGCACACTATATAAATTTTTCCTTACCAAATTCCACCTACCAAAGGCGCCAGAAAAGAGTCTTGATGACCCACAAGTATAGGGGATCTATCGTAGTCCTTTCTATAAGTAAGAGTGTCGAACCCAACGAGGAGCAGAAGGAAATGACAAGCAGTTTTCAGTAAGGTATTCTCTGCAAGCACTGAAATTATCGGTAACAGATAGTTTTGTGATAAGATAATTTGTAACGGGTAACAAGTAATGAAAGTAAATAAGGTGCAGCAAGATGGCCCAATCCTTTTTGCAGCAAAGGACAAGCCTGGACAAACTCTTATATAGAGAAAAGCGCTCCCGAGGACACATGGGAATTATCGTCAAGCTAGTTTTCATCACGCTCATATGATTCGCGTTCATTACTTTGATAATTTGGTATGTGGGTGGACCGGTGCTTGGGTGCTGTCCTTTCTTGGACAAGCATCCCACTTATGATTAACCCCTATTGCAAGCATCCGCAACTACAAAAGAAGTATTAAGGTAAACCTAACCATAGCATAAAACATATGGATCCAAATCAGCCCCTAACGAAGCAACTCATAAACTAGGGTTTAAGCTTCTGTCACTCTAGCAACCCATCATCTACTTATTACTTCCCAATGCCTTCCTCTAGGCCCAAACAATGGTGAAGTGTCATGTAGTCGACGTTCACATAACACCACTAGAGGAAAGACAACATATATCTCATCAAAATATCGAACGAATACCAAATTCACATGACTACTTATAGCAAGACTTCTCCCATGTCCTCAGGAACAAACGTAACTACTCACAAATCATATTCATGTTCATAATCAGAGGGGTATTAATATGCATAAAGGATCTGAACATATGATCTTCCACCAAATAAACCAACTAGCATCAACTACAAGGAGTAATCAACACTACTAGCAACCCACAGGTACCAATCTGAGGCTTTGGGACAAAGATTGGATACAAGAGATGAACTAGGGTTTTAGAGGAGATGGTGCCGGTGAAGATGTTGATAGAGATTGACCCCCTCCCGATGAGAGGATCGTTGGTGATGATGATGGCGATGATTTCCCCCTCCAGGAGGGAAGTTTCCCCGGCAGAACAGCTCTGCCGGAGCCCTAGATTGGTTCTGCCAAGGTTCCGCCTCGTGGCGGCGGAGTTTCTTCCCGAAAGCTTGCTTATGATTTTTTTCAGGGTAAAAGACTTCATATAGCAGAAGATGGGCACCAAAGGCCTGCCAGGGGGCCCACGAGGCAGGGGGCGCGCCCCCCACCCTCGTGGCCAGGGTGTGGGCCCCCTCTGGTACTTTCTTTCGCCAGTATTTTTTATTAATTCCAAAAATGACTTCCGTGAAGTTTCAGGACTTTTGGAGCTGTGCAGAATAGGTCTCTAATATTTGCTCCTTTTCCAGCCCAGAATTCCAGCTGATGGCATTCTCCCTCTTCATGTAAACTTGTAAAATAAGAGAGAATAGGCATAAGTAGTGTGACATAACGTGTAATAACAGCCCATAATGCAATAAATATCGATATAAAAGCATGATGCAAAATGGACGTATCAAGCGTGAGCCATGGATATAGCACTATAGGTGGAATAGAATATGATGGTGGAGGTTGTGTGGAGAATACAAAAAGGAAGAAAGTCTCACATCGACACGGTTAATCAACGGGCTATGGAGATGCCCATCAGTTGATGTCAATGCGAGGAGTAGGGATTGCCATGCAACGGATGCACTAGAGCTATAAGTGTATGAAAGCTCAAACTGAAACTAAGTGGGTGTGCATCCAACTTGCTTGCTCATGAAGACCTAGGGCAATTTGAGGAAGCCCATCGTTGGAATATATAAGCCAAGTTCCATAATGAAAATTCCCACTAGTATATGAAAGTGATAACTCAAGAGACTCTCTATATGAAGAACATGGTGCTACTCTGAAGCACAAGTGTGGTAAAAGGATAGTAACATTGTCCCTTCTCTCTTTTCTCTCATTTTTTTTATTTTTTTCTCTTTTTTTAGGCTTCTTTGGCCTCTCTCTTTTTTGGGTGGGCTTCTTTGGCCACTTTTATTTTGATAACCTCACATGGGACAATGTTCTAATAATGATGATCATCACACTTTTATTTACTTACAACTCAATATTACAACTCGATACTAGAACAAAGATATGACTCTATATGAATGCCTCCGGCGGTGTACCGGGATGTGCAATGATCTAGCGTAGCAATGAAATCAAAACGGACAAGCCATCAAAACATCATGCTAGCTATCTTACGATCATGCAAAGCAATATGACAATAAATGATCAAGTCATGTATATGATGATGATGGAAGTTGCATGGCAATATATCTCGGAATGGCTATGGAAATGCCATAATAGGTAGGTATGGTGGCTGTTTTGAGGAAGATATAAGGAGGCTTATGTGTGATAGAGTGTATCATATCACGGGGTTTGGATGCACCGGTGAAGTTTGCACCGACTCTCAAGGTGAGAAAGGGCAATGCACGGTACCGAAGACGCTAGCAATGATGGAAGGGTGAGAGTGCGTATAATCCATGGACTCAACATTAATCATAAAGAACTCACATACTTATTGCAAAAATCTATTAGTCATAGAAACAAAGTACTCTGTGCATGCTCCTAGGGGGATAGACTGGTAGAAAAAGACCATCGCTCGTCCCCGACCGCCACTCATAAGGAAGACAATCAATAAATACCTCATGCTCCAAGTTCGTTACATAATGGTTCACCATATGTGCATGCTACGGGAATCACAAACTTCAACGCAAGTATTTCTGCAATACACAACTACCCACTAGCATGACTCTAATGTCATCATCTTTTATATCGCAAAACTATTGCAAGGAATCAAACATATCATATTCAGTGATCTACAAGTTTTATGTAGGATTTTATGACTAACCATGTGAATGATCAATTCCTGTCATCTCTCTAAATAGATATAAGTGAAGCAAGAGAGTTTAATTCTTTCTACAAAAGATATGCCCACGCTCTAACAAATATAAGTGAAGCAAAGGAGCATTCTACAAATGGCGGTTTTCTATGTGAAGAGAAACAGGCAATCCAAACTTCAAATGATATAAGTGAAGCACACGAAGCATTCTATAAAGCCATACTCAAAAGATATAAGTGAAGTGCAAAGAGCATTCTATAAATCAACCATGGACTATCTCATACCAGCATGGTGCGTCAAATAAAAGTGAAAAATAAATGCAAAAGACGCTCCAAGATTTGCACATATCACATGAACGAAACGAATCCGAAAACATACCGATGCTTGTTGAAGAAAGATGGGATGCCTTCCGGGGCATCCCCAAGCTTAGACGCTTGAGTCTCCTTAACTATTTACTTGGGGTGCCTTGGGCATCCCCAAGCTTGAGCTCTTGCATCTCCTTCTTCTCCTCACATCAAGACATCCTCGATCTTCGAACACTTCATCCACACAAGACTCAACAAAAAGTTCGGTAAGATCCGTTAGTATAATAAAGCAAATCACTACTCTAAGTACTGTTGCAAACCAATTCATATTTTGTTTTTGCATTGTAGCTACTGTAATATAACTTTTCCATGGCTTAATCCACTGATAGAAATTGATAGTTTCATCAAAACAAGCAAACTATGCATCAAAAACAGAATCTGTCTTAAACAGGACAGTCTGTAGTAATCTGAACATTCACCATACTTCTTGTACTCCAAAAATTCTGAAAAACTTAGGAAAAATAAACAATTTGTATAGAAAGACAGTGCAAAAAGTTTCAGAACCGCTTGACGTTCCAGTAAAAAATGTAAAATCGCGCACTACAGCCAAAGTTTCTGTTTTGCACCGCACAAACCAACAAGCAATGTAAACATCCTAAAGGAAAATCTTGGCACATTATTATTATTTTTAAACTTTATAAAAGCACACAACAGAAATAAATGACTCTCTAAAACTTCCGGGTTGTCTCCCTGGCAGCGCTTTCTTTAAAGCCATTAAGCTAGGCATATAGTGCTCAAGTAATGAATCCACCCAGATCCCAAGGTATATCAGAGCCAATTTTAATTAACAATGATTTGTGATTTAGTAGTGAGCACAAAGTAACATATATCATGCAACAACGAAGTCTAACTCTCTTCCTATGCATCGGCATATCATAAAAGAACAATTCATGTACACATAGTAAAGGCCAATGCATAGTATAAACAGTTTCTTGCAATTTTATCATATTGGAAACATGGAGAGGCGGAGATGTAGTTCCTCTCTCATAATAATTGCAAGTAGGAGCAGCAAGCACATGCATATTATATCTATCAAAATCATCATGTGTAGTAGTAAAACGCAACCCAACAATATAATCCTTAATAAGGGCAAACTTCTCCGATATAGTGTAGTTTGGAGAATTCAAAAAGATAATAGGACTATCATGTGTGGGTGCAATAGCAACAATTTCATGTTTAACATAAGGAACAATAGCAAGTTCATCTCCATAAGCATAATTCATATTGGCATCTTGGCCACAAGAATAGCAAGCATCAAGTTCGTCAAAAAGGGATATTTCAAACGAATCAACGGGATCATAGCAATTATCATAGCAATCATCCTTCGGTAAGCACGAAGGGAAAGTAAACAATGTATGAGTTGAAGAGTTACTCTCATTAGAAGGTGGGCATGGGTAGCTAATCCGATCTTCCTCCTTTTGTTCTTCGCTCTCCTCATCATCTTTTTCATCCAATGAGCTCACAATTTCATCAATTTCTTCTTCCATAGACTCCTGCAAAATATTGGTCTCTTCTCGGACAGCGGAGACTTTCTCAATAAATTCATCAATATCATAATTGTATTTATAATTCTCATAACAATATTTAAGGATAGCTAAATTTTCAGGTCTATAAACTGAATCATCAAAATCTTCAAACTCTTTAAACAAAGATTCAATTGCACAAGCACCCTTAAAAGCAACAAATTCTTCTATTTGTTCCACATCATAGTAATCATATATACCATTAGCATAAGAAGCTAAGGTTTCGTTATCATTAAATTTGCATGAAAAGGGAAGGTGTGGAGCCTTCATCCTAAAGCAACAAGTATAATCATATCTCAAGCATAATTGCCTAGCATACCAATACAACATATAAATTTGATCCCATAATATTTTCCTTTTTGAGTCAAGCGATAATCCTTAAAGTATTCACGTTGATCCAACGTGTCTCCCATAACATAATTGAATGGGGTTTTCTCAGGATTATTAAAGTAGTACATAATAGCTTTCACGTAATGAGCATCGAGGGTTTTAGGAGGTTCCCCATCTCCATGAGTAGCAAGTAAACCTAATTTTTTTGGTATTTCGTGTTCCATATCCATAACTAAAGATAGAGAACAACTTAGAACAACAAATAAAAATTACTTAGTGATAAAGCAAACAAGCACACACGAGAATATTCACCCCACGCTATTGCTCCCCGGCAACGGCGCCAGAAAAAGGTCTTGATAACCCACAAGTATAGGGGATCAATTGTAGCCTCTTTCGATAATTAAGAGTGTCGAACCCAACGAGGAGCTAAAGGTAGAACAAATATTCCCTCAAGTTCTATCGACCGCCGATACAACTCTACGCACGCTTGACGTTCGCTTTACCTAGAACAAGTATAAAACTAGAAGTACTTTGTAGGTGTAACGGGATAGGTTTGCAAGAATATAAAGAGCACGTAAATAAAATCTGGGGGCTGTTTAAATAAAGAAGCAATAAAGTTAGTATAGCGAGTGTGGAAAAGTGGTGGTAGGAGTTGTGAAATTGTCCCTAAGCAATTGACTACTTTACTAGACCGATAGCAAGTTTTATGTGGGAGAGGCCACTGCTAGCATGTCATCCCTAACTTGGAATTCTATGCACTTATGATTGGAACTATTAGCAAGCATCCACAACTACTAACGTTCATAAAGGTAAAACCCAACCATAGCATTAAGATATATTGGTCCCCCTTCAATCCCGTATGCATTAATTTCTATGCTAGGTTGAAGCTTTTGTCACTCTTGCCCACCAATACATAGTCCTATCAACATACAACTAACCCTATGGTGTGATCCACGCGCGCGCTCATATGATGGACACCAAAGGACATCACAATAACCACAAGCAACTTAAACCAATCATAGCAATTCACCAATTACCGATAGGACAACGAAAATCTACTCAGACATCATAGGATGACAACACATCATTGGATAATAATATGAAGCATAAAGCACCATGTTCAAGTAGAGGGTATAGTGTGTTGCGGGAGAGTGGACTGCTGTAGATAGATGGGGGAAGGTGATGAAGATGTTGGTGAAGATGACGGAGGTGTTGGTGTAGATTGCGGTGACGATGATGGCCCCGGCGGCGTTCCGGCGCCACCGGGAGGGAGGGGGAGAGAGCCCCCCTTCTTCTTCTTCTTCTTCCTTGACCTTATCCCTAGATGGGAGAAGGGTTTCCCCTCTGGTACTTGGCTTCCATGGCATGGGAGGGGCAAGAGCCCCTCCGAGATTGGATCTGTCTCTCTGTCTCTCTCTGTTTCTACGTTCCCCGATTCTGCCCTTTCACCGTTTCTTAAATTTCCGGAGATCCGTAACTCCGATTGGGCTGAAATTTGGACACGATTTTTATCCGGATATTGGCTTTTTTGCGGCGAAAGAAGGGCACCAACCGCCTTACGGAGTGGCCACGAGGGCCCAGGGCGCTCCCCTCACCCTCGTGGGCCCCTCGGGCATCGTCTCGCGTTGATTCCACTTCCCAAAATTCAGATATATTCCAAAAAAAAAATCTTCGTCAATTTCTATCCCGTTTGGACTCCATTTGATATGGATTTTTTGCGAAACAAAAAACGTGCAACAAACAGGTACTGGCACTGGGCAATGGATCAATATGTTAGTCCCAAAAATAGTATAAAAAGTTGCCAAAAATATATGAAAGTTGTAGAATATTGGCATGGAACAATAAAAAATTATAGATATGACGGAGACGTATCATCAACCACTAGTGGTAGACCTTGGGGTGGTCTCCAAACCCTCACAAACTTTCCAGGGGTAATCACAATGGTTGATTCCTCACTGAAGAATTCCTACCGCCTAGGAGTCTCCAAGCTCCAAGAGTAACAAGATCCAAGGGGAAAAGATCAACACTTGCTCAAATCATATTTGCTTCAGTCACAAGAGGGAAGGGAGTGGTTCTTTCTTTTGAGTGGAACAACTCTCTCAAACTCACAAAGTTCGACTCGGGATCTAGGATTTTGTGGAAGAGTGAAAGAGAGGGAGCACTTGTGTTCCTCGGGAGTGTTTGAGTGTAGTGGTCAATCTTACCCCGAAGGGGGGGTAGAGGTATTTATACCTCCAACAGATTAGAGCCGTTTGGAGCAAGTGTTGACCTTCTCGGATGATCTGGATGCCATCCCGGATGATCTAGATAGCTCGAAAAACAAACACAACAGAAAGGAGTCCGGATGTCCAAGAGGAACACCGGATAACGTTTGCGGGAGAAAATGTTGTGAGATGGCCAGATGATCCATGGCCAAGTCCGGACGATCCGGCTCCAGCCCGAGGGCTGTTGTTGCCATAGGAGTGCCTAGCCGGATGATCCGGGATAGTGTCTGGATGATCCGCTTCAGCAAAAAGCTACAGATATGGTTCTGGTCCACTAGCCGGATGAACTGGGACAGGGTCCGGACAATCCGGGCACACCCAGATGATCCGGGACCAGGTTCGTATGATCTTGCTAGGAACCAACATGTGGAGCACAGAAGTTGTAGGTTTTGTCTAAGTGTTTTTCCTTGGCAGATTTGGTCTTTTTGAAACACTTGTGAAACAATGTGTGTGTGTTAATATATAATGACCTAATGATAAGACTTGAGTAAAACTTGAACATACCACTTGGATCCCTCTTAATAGTACGAGATCCCTATTACTCAAGAAATGTATGAAAGAAACAAACACTTCTTTTCTTGTTGGTCATTTGCTTGAGCCATATCTCGTTTGATGTGTCCATGATTCCACTTAATGATGCCAAGAGAACTAATATCCTGTGTATATACTCAGCAAACATAATTAGCCCCTTATATGTAGTTTGTCATCAACATCAAAATATATTTAAGGGCAAGCTTGCACTTTCAGCTGCCGCGTGCCCTGTAGCTAGCCACTGTTTTTTCGGGCTCAATGCGTGCTTCAACATGCCATTTGTAAGATGACGACTGTGGGAGGTCCCCATGGTCGTGCGCGACGGGGCGAGCACCAGATGATGCGAACGGCAAGCCAGGCAGGGCGACCAGCGATGTCCGGATCTGCGATCGGCAAGCCAGAGTTTGGAGATGCGGCGACCATGCGCTGGAACTGGACGAGTCGGGGCTACAACCATCATGGAAATTTCCTGAAAGTGACTGACGTCGAGGGTACAACAATGGTGAATTTTTGTTGCAACCATGGCAGACATTTTTGCTAGAACTATGCCGTGTGTTGCAGTCGGCGTATTGAGGAGCTACAACCATTTGACAAGAAGGTGCAAACCCACGACGGCCCGATGGCGAACAAATGCTACAAACCATGAGTAGAAAAGGCTGTAACCAGCGACAAATCCTACAACCATGAACAGCGAAAGCTGCAAATTGGCGACGAGAAAAGTTTCAATCGGCAAAGAAAAAAGTTTCAACCATAGACTTGAAGTCATGGACGACGACAAAAAGTTGCAACCATCGATAGCAAAAGCTTCAACTAACATTGAAAAAAAGCTTCAACCATTTCATATGAGCGGCCGATGCTGCTGCTCGCCCGAGCTGCGCATGGCGTGCGGAGCTGTGATGACGAGGGCATGGGTATTCCGCGAGGGCTGAGAAAGAGAGGGAGGCGCCATGGGGAGTGTGCCTGTGTGTCAAGCGCAACTCGTACTCGTGAGAAAGGAGAAGGATTAACCTGCACGAGAAAAGATCCAAGCTAAACAAACATTATTGGGCGAATCAAACGGCTGGCGCGGTGACCGGCTCAAATTTGGGCCGGCCAACCGGCGCCTATCACTCGCCATTAATAAGAAAAAAAGAATAACCTGACCGCTCCCCACCGCTGTGCCGCTTATCGTGACCAGAGCACACACAGCTGCACACAGCTGCACAGCCAGACACACCGACACTTGTCGCGCCGGCCCATGCGAGGCCCGCGTCGAGCCCAGGCCCCGACACGTGCCCGACACGTGCCCTTCATCCTCCTCCAAACCCCTCCTCCATTCCCAAAATAGCAATCTCTCTCCTCTCCCCACCGCTCCTCCTCCCCTCGCCGCCACTCCAGCCGCCGAGAGGAGGGATCGATCCCATCCCGGCGGGAGCTCCGCCGCAAACTTCTCCATAAGGCCCCCGTCCGCAGCTCCGCTTCGTTTGCCAGTCAAAGCTCGCGACGCGCCTCCGTCTCCGTCCCCGTCTGGTCCCCGGCAATCTTTCAGCTGCTTTCGCGTGCGCTTCCGGCGGGTGGGAGTGATACGATTTTGATGTGTCCGTAGCGCGATTTCCCCCGCCTTATCTTGTCCCCTCCCCTCCCCGTGCCTATCCCACCCACCTTCTCGCCGGGCCAGGGCTTCCGGCGCGTTCCCTGCGCAACAGGGTAGCTTCTTGCTGAGTAGCGTGGGAGGGTTCTTGGGGTTTGGGGTATGGACCCAGTGCCGAGCCTGGTCAAGGAGGAGGAGGAGGAGGGTGCCCACGGGACAGGCGATTCGCCGGCGGTCGGGGCGGCGCCAAGGCCGATGGAGGGGCTGCACGACGCCGGGCCGCCGCCGTTCCTGACGAAGACGTACGACATGGTCGATGACCCCAACACCGACAGCATCATGTCGTGGAGCGCCGGCAACAACAGCTTCGTGGTGTGGGATCCGCACGCCTTCGCCACCGTGCTGCTGCCCAGGCAGTTCAAGCACAGCAACTTCTCCAGCTTCGTCAGGCAGCTCAACACCTATGTAAGCCACCAAGCCTGATTTTCCCTTGATTCCTCTTGCAGATTTGCAATGCAGCTGATTTGTGATGCCTCTATGCCGCTGTGAGTGTAGCTGTTCTTTTGCATCTTCTCGAAGCTCCCAAATGCAATGCTGTGAGACCGTAGCCATTGAGATTGTGTTGCCAAATTTGGTGAAGACAAGTACAGAAAAAGAGTCAACTACAACTGCGTAATATTATTAACTATTCTGGTTCAACAGTGGAGATATCATCTCTTGTTCTTCATGATTAGGACGTTTTGCACTTCAGAAAATTGGTGGTATTACACTAAACTAGCAGAGCTAAATCCCAGAAATGCGTAGGAATGCTATGTATCCAAATACACAATATTTTTGTAGAAAAGTGCATGGGAATCCCTGGCTGATAAACTTCAGTTAAGAAGAAGCCAACACGTTAACAAAATTTACCTGTTGGGCCGGATGTGTTGGATAAACCTTATGCCATCATTAAGAGAAAATAAGTTGCCGAGGAAAGTTTATTCTGTCTGTTTCACATCCATTTATCTGTTAGTGTCATATTTTTCTTGAGATAATTTTTCGTAAGATAATCAACCGCAATTTTTTCTTGTATGTGTTGTACAATTGTGTGCTTCATGCCTTCATATTAGAGCCCCCTCTTCCCGAATTAACAGCAGTTGGAATATGTTCGTGGTGTGCCACATTGTTTGGACTTCTTTGTGAGCATGTGCATTGCTTGGTGCCATCTTAGGTTATATGTCACTTATCAAATGCTTATCTTCATAATTCATATGGCTGTTACACTGTGCTGTTACCTGCTTTCACCATGCAATGGTTACGTTTGCAACCTCCCTCCCTTTTTTGCCAGTTTGGTGAAGTGCTTAAAAATAAAATTAACTGGAGGTTGAAGATTGTTTTATGTTTTTTTTAGCTGTGAATGACTGTAGGAGAGTTTCCTACAGTCTTTGTTGTTATATTAATCAAGGATCAGGGGTGCAAAGTTACAATGTATTTACATAGCTATCACCACAAGCTACCTAGTGTCTCACTATAAGAGGAGATGAAAAACAATTCTAATTAGCAAGAGTCTTTTTGAGAAAAGCAACTAGTGACTAGGGCAGGCCCCCAACAAGGTCGATTATGAACCCCCTCAAAGTCTTCCTTGAACCTCCTGAGCCAAGATCCATGGAGAACGGTTTTTTTTTTTGAATATGAGGCCATTTCTTTCCTTCCAAATTGACCAAGCCGAAACCACAAAAAGCTCCATGAACATGGGCGTGGCCCAGTTCGCTTTAGCGCTGGTGAGCCATTCAAAAGGGTTATTTCCCGCGCCCCAGGAAAGTTGCAGTGTTCCAACACTGAGCTGCGAAGGGGCATCTGAAGAACAGGTGTTCGAGTGTTTCTTCCTCCCGGTTGCGGCACAAGATGCAGTCGTCGGAGCGCGGCCCCCCATCGGCCACCACAAAGTGTCTACGGCTAAGCATGTTCCTGGTGTTGAGCCGATCTGAGAGTAATAACCATGCAAACATCTTCAGTTTCATCGTACAGCTCGATTTCCAGATCCACTTGTAAGAATCATGCACCACCACCTCTCTGAAGCAGAACTGATAAAACTTGGCGGATGTGTACTTGTTGCCCCAGCTATAGGACCATGCATCAGCAGTCGCCGTGTTGATGTAGCTAGCCGCCGTGACGGCCTGGAGCTGGCCACTTCCTGGTGGGCTTGGGCAGACAACGGTAAGCAGAAGACGGCGTTCAAAGAGCTGGTCAGAAGAAATTCGCGGACAGAAACGTCTTCATTAGTGGTGAAGGAGAAGGCCCTTTGGTATTTTTCTGCGAAGATTTGGCCACACCACAAGTCCTTCCAGAATAATGTCGTCTCTCCACTTCCAACAGTGACAGAGGAGATCCCTCGGTAAACTGGCATTAGTTGGATGAGCTCTCGCCACCAGAAAGATCCACAAGGCCCTGCTGCATGGGGGATGTCGTCATTGTAGTAAGTGTTCCAGATTGGTGTATGTTGCTCCCTCCATGCCATAAATAAGTGACGTTTTAGACATACCCTAAGTTAAAGTAATAGAACTTCGACTACAAATATCATTTTTGAAAATAAAAATTCATATGTATATACTATTCTCGAAAAGTATTTCTAGAATATTATATTTTTAGAAGTTCTGTACATATATTGCATTGTAAATTACTGGTCGAAGTTAAAATATCGAAGATCGTTTCAATGTCTAAGCTTCACTTATTTGTGATATGGAGTCTGATCTAAACGCTCTTATATTTCTTTACGGAGGGAGTATTAACTAGTCAGTGTAGCTCAGATGGTTAGGTTCCTTGTGGTGGAACCAGCCCACCCGGATTCAAGTCCTAGACTTGGCATGAGTGCTTGCATTTCTTAGATTTATTCCATGTTTCCTGGCGATTTATTACGAGCCACCTATGGTAACGTAGTCAATCTCAAGATTTTCAATCTCAAGATTTGCCGGCTCAGTATCTCGGAGTTGCTCATGGGGGCAGGGTGTGTGAGTGTGTGTTCATAGGGGTGAGTGTACGTGTGTATGCGAGTGTGTGCTTTTGTACTGTGTTTCTAAAAAAATACTCTCATGAATATTGTGCATAACAGTTCTCGTTCTTTTTTATTAGACCTAAGAACATCTTGGTATTACACTAGAACAAGCAGAGCTAATTCCCAAAACTGAATAAAAATACATATTATTGTGCAGAAAACCTTAAGTTAATAAGGCAGCATATTGACAAACTCTAGTTAAATGAACCTTCGTTCATATATAAGTAAAAGCTGCATTTTAACAGTTTCTGGTGAATTACTTTCCCAAGGTACTTTTTTGCTCATGTTACCATAAAAGGGAAAGCAACATTCTGGTGAGCAAAATGTTAATTCTGTGTGTTCGCATTTCATTTTTCTGTACCCTGCTAGTGTTATGAGTAAATTCACTTACCATCAGGTAAAGTGAAGCTAGTTGCACATTGGACGAATTTTGCAACAATAAGCAGTTTCAACCAGGATAGGGCCAAAAGATTGCACCGGCCACCTCATTTTTCCTTCATTGCCGCTAACGAAACCTCCATACGTCCTCTATATCTCCTGTGCAGTACTGCTGTTACCAGATCTCCCTGTTTAGTCGTTCATGTGCATTCCTCCTCTCATTTTTTGAACTTTTGCCACCGAATAAATGTTGTATTCTAAAATGACTTCAATATCTTCTCTGTACATCTTTTATTCTTCTACACGAGTCGACAGTTCTTTTATTTTTGACTATATTTTCATCTTTTTTCCCTTAAAAGGAAAAAAGGATGAAGATTAAAGATGAGTTTTGAAATAATGTAGTGAAGATACAACTGAAATAATGCAAAAATGAAGTTAAACATGTTCTAAAGAGGTAACCAGAAGATACTCTGTTGCAGTTCCATCTCTTGGTACTGTTGCGGTTTATGATCTGGAAAGAAGTAAAGGGCAGCCTGG